>NC_073726.1:54093971-54397002 GCF_023634155.1 Falco peregrinus
TAAGCACTCCAGCAAGCATTCCCACTCTTTCATCTTCAGCTACAGTTGCTGTGTGTATTCATGTGAGTTCATCTACTTGTTGGTTGTATTGGGCAGCTATGGTTTGTGAATGATAATATTCTTTTACCCATCCTATATGTAGTGTTTTGCTTTTCCCTACTTGGAGAAGCTGTTTCCAACTATCCGTTTGCCAGCCTGGGATCCTGTTCACCTGCCAATCTTTAGCTTCCCAATGTCCAATCCATTCTGTGGCCACTTTGAAAACTGCATAGGAGTCAGTATAGATACAGTCAGCCTCCTTTTGAACAACTAGTAGAACTGCTTGGAGTTCTCCTACCTGTGCACTACCTTCTGCTATTTCTGTTAGCACCCCTTGGGTTTTAATTTGTAATGCCTCGGCTTTATATTTCCAGCGACCGTTGTCTCTATAAGCAGAGGCATCAGTAAACCATACCCCAATCATATCACTGTATGCTGTAATTGGTGAGGCCTCTTTAATGGAGTATGGGGTGTTAGGTCAAACGTGAACTATTACATTCAGATCTATGTCCTTTTGTCGTTTAGAAATCTTAACAGGCCCTTCTTGAATAGGCATTGGTTCAGATATTCCTTCAAGGTTTGCATACAACTTTCTTACGGATGGCTTTTGTGCAATTCCAGCAGGTGGTGTGTGCTCTTTTGTACCACATCTAAGAGGTGGAAAGGTCCCCATATAATCATGTCTTGGTGGTACGTAACTGTTCAACCTGTTTTAGAGCTCTAACTAATGCCAATAGACCCTTTTCTAAGTCCGAGTACTGAGTTTTGGTAACCCTGAAAGATTGTGAGCTAAAGCCAATTGGTTTGCTGGGTCCTTGTGGTCCCTTCTCCCACATACTGCAGCATGAGCTGTGTTCACTAAATCCCCATTCTACATGGAGAGGGTGTGCCAAATGTACTAGTCCTAAATGTTGAAATGTTCTTAATTCTGATACTAAGGTTTATAACGCCTGATCGTGGAGATCGTTCCAGTCCTATTTATTTCCTTTCCTCAGTAGGTTATATAGACATCTTGTGATAATAGAGAAACCTGGGATATATGTTCTCCAGTGCCATAATTTTCCCAGTATCTGCTGTAGCTCCTCAACTGACTGGGGTATTTTCCCCTTTTCAGTTTCAGTTAGGGTGTCAGGGGGAAATGACACCTCTCCCTTTATCCACAAAACTCCCAATAATTTTACTTCTTGCCCTGGTCCCTGTTGTTTGGAAGTATGAATAATTAGGCCTAGAGTCTCCAACTTGTTTATTATTGCTTTCATGCTTTGGCCTACTTTTTTAGGATCATCCCCAGTTATCAAAGTATCATCGATATATAGATACACGACAATATTCAGGGGATGTTTAATTGTAGCTAGTGCCTCAGCAAGTGCACTGTGGGGAATCGTAGAGGAGTGTTTATACCCTTGTGGTAACCTGTTAAAGGTGTATTGGCTGCCCTTCCAAGAAAATGTGATTTGTGCCTTATCTTCTTTGTGTAGTGGGTTCATAAAAAAGCATATCTTTAACAACTACTTCCCTTATCATCGTCAGAGTCCCAAATGTCTCCATCCCATACACTTGTGACCAACTTTTGGATCTCTGTGGTACTGAGTGAAGGTGGGATTTGAGAGACTAACAGGTTTAATTTGTCCTGCAGTTGCCTTTCTCTGTTTTTGGCTGCAGCAAGGGCTATTCTTAATTCCTCCTTTTCCTTGTGTGCCATGCCTAACTCTTTTCTTACTGCCTTATTGGTGGCTTCCAGACTTACAGTCTGAGTCCAACAACTGACTGCTTCTAGCTTATAATTTTCACACCTTTGCCTTTCCTGTCTGAGTTCCTCTGCTAGCAGTGATAGTTTAATTTTATCTAATTCCGCACATATGTCTCTGTATGTTGTGTTGTTAGGGGCTAGTTTCTGTTCCTCAGGAGCACATGACAAACAAGCTCCCAAAATGGCACAAATTATCCCTTTTCCCTTGCCCGCCCTTTTTTTCTGCTCTTTATGGAGCACTTCTATCCTATCGACAATGTTATGGGGGTTTGTCCAATGATTTTTGGCCTACAGCATCCTCTCCTCCAAGGGCTGACACATGTATTTTTGTAGGGGTTTGCTTAGAGGCATGCTCGTCCTACTTCCAGTTTTCCTGACTTCACCCTGGGTACCACAGGAGTCAGGGTATGGCGAGTCCATGCTGGTTTTATGTAGAGGTGGATACACCGGTCGCGCTTTAGCAATGCCAGTCCACAATTTATTAGCACTATTAGCCCTCTTTCATCCTATGGAAATTTGGCAAGAGATGGACACCCTTGCATTCTAGCTGTTCCTCAGAGATTCGAGGGGCTGGGGGTGACTGGATCAATCTCTTGATGAGGTGGTTGTGGCACTAAAATAGAGGTTTTGCCTAACATCTTTCTTTTGATTGCCAGTAATGGATTCAGTGTCTGCACAATTTATAGCACTCTATCCGGGACAATCCTGCTGACTACGCCAATTTTCTGTTGTGACCTGACAGGCTTCCCACCTTCTACCCAGAGCAGGGAATCCTCTTCACCGGTTATGGGCCTGGGAGGTGCAACCAAACACTAGGACTCACCGTGTGATTAATGTGATTACTTTAATAAAACGCCACAAATCAATGCCCAGAAGCAAACCACTATCCCTATTAATATAATGGAGGCAGTGATTGTATGTTGATCACCCTTGACAGTATTATAATAAGCAGCACACAGAAAGGTAAAAAAATAGACTACAGATTTGGTTAAAACATAGTAAGCTACAAGCAACTATGTAAAATAAATAATGTAAATTAAATAGACATAAGACTGGCTCAGAGGGAAAGTGCAGCGTGACACTGGTCGGGAAGCTGAGGCTGGCTGAGAGGGAGCTCCATCGAGCGCTCTCTGAGTCGAGATTTTATACGCTTGCAGTCATGTAGGCTTTTTGTATGGATAACTTTAATAGGCAAGCCTTTTTTATCAATTTAGGAACAACAAAAAGGTGTAACAACATTGGATGTGTGCTCCCCCTTAGCCAATATATAGTTTTTATCTTTAGGGTTTTGTTCCCTTTGAGATGGAGGGTGTTATAACACATGCACAGTAGGGCCTCAGGGCCTCAGAAAGGAGAAACTACCCGGCCTGCGCCCAGCCCGGGTCTTTTCTTATGGCTTCAGTGGCAGTTTCCCTTCTTCAGCACTTTTTTCGGCCGCCCCACCCCCCAACAACAGCCTGAACCTCAGAGGTATACATATCACTTTCTATAGTTTAAGAAAATCATTGCCTTTACTCACATATGTTCATGTTTAAGATGTGTGAAAAGTTTCTTAGTGTTAGGAACAGCTTTTTCTCTTTCGGTTGTATATGTGATGGGTGCCTGCTTCTGAAATCACACATCTGAATCCATGTGCCTGGAATCTAGCAACCACAGCTCTGCTGGAGACAGAAGGAAGGTAATTTTATCTTTATTTTGTCTGAGGGCTTTTTCTCCAGTGCCTCCTTGTTTCTTATTTAGAGGACTGCTTGAAGGTTTGTTCTGTTGTGTTGTCTTTTTCTCTTATGTATTCTGCAGATGTTGCGTAATATTGAGATTTCAGCGTGCACAGCAAATATACAAAAACAAAATTAGAAAGAAAACTCTTTCTTGTTCCCCTCCTTCCCCAAATATAAAAAAATTCGAGTTTCTATAATGATCCTGGATTTGTAGAGTTACTCAAACCCATAAAAGACTGTGGGATATGTATTCCTATCAAAAGTAGTTGTCAGCTTCCATTTATTCTATTTATCAAAGTCATTTCAAGAATCTGGCCCTGTATTATGTAATTTGTCAGGATTCATACTTGTCCAAAGAGGCCATTAAAACAATTACATGCAAGCTGACAAGAAAGCTATGTTTAAACATTCTACATGAAGCACTTACTTTTACATATGCTGAAGGAAATTTTTACTTGCCAAAAGCTGGGTCAAACTTTCGGGTGTGTTTTGATGAGGTGAATGTTAAGGTGGTGTCTGTTATTTGGTGAACAAAAAAAAAAGCAGTCATCAGCTGCTTAAATTTAAGTCATACTCTTTGTGTGGCCAACAAAACACAGATTCCCTACTGTACTGTGTGTTACCTTTGATAAATTTCTGTAGATTCGTGCCAGCCCTGGCAAGCACGCTCCCTGGTGCCACAGCCTACTGCTTCTCCCTGTTAGAACCTTGAGTCGATAAGCTTCACTTTGCCCGTTCTTGTATAGAGCAGTCTTTGCCCAATTTTTTTAAAATCACAGTTAGTTATGAGATCCATTTGCTTTCCAGTGGTGCCCACAAGTTCTTTTCCCTGATTATTCTTCTGCAGGCAGTCTGTGATTGCAGCTGGGCATTTGAGAGCTTTAAGAATATATGTAGAATACAACACATCTGTACATGTTTTATGCATAAGTTGATTACTTCTGGCTCCAACACAGCTAGAAGTCTAAGGAAACTGCATCTAACACAAATCATGCAGTTTCAGAGATCCCCATTGCTTCTGTTTTTTTAACATTCTCAAGTAGGGGTCTTCGCATTTCTTATTGGTTGCTGTAAGTTTGCTCAGTTCTGTTTGGCCTGGTTGGGTGCTGTGACGGATCCCCCTCCTGCGCCAAGCTGGTCATGCTCCATTTGATCCCATGACTCAGAGAAAAGGTGACTCCCACCCACATTTGCTTTCCTTCTCATGCGGTCTCATTGTATTTTGCCACCCACTTGCAGAGGAGAAAACTTTCTCCCACATCACCAGTCCATCATTTTGCTTAAGGTTACTGTAGGGATATAGGAATCAAGATTGATGGCAGCAAATGGCAGAGTCTGCATATTTTGATACTCTGTGATTGAATAATTCCACAGTAAGAAATTCAACAAGAAATGTCAGCACTGATCTTTCCTGCAAAGAGAAAATTTTTGAAACATACTCCTAATGCAGGGGCAATTCTGAGAAACTTTCAGTCTCATTGCACTTTATAGCACTGTCATATACAAGTAACATGGTACTACCTCTAGAGAACAGACATGATTATGTCTTTTTTACTGTGTATATTGCATGAAACAGAAGCACATATCATTCTGTACAGTTTTTTTCACAGGGGTTACGAATACTTGTCCCACTGAGGTGAGCTTTAAAACTCTTTCCAGTAAGACTATCATTTATAGTTGCTTTTTTAATGAGTTCAGTAGTCTCACAACAAACTAAGGAAAATTTATGAGAAGTACTTGGTATTCCTAACTATCAGTGATTTTGGCTTATCTTAAACCTTTACCTAAAGTATGTACTATAGACTACTGCTGGGAAAAGTTGCTTCTCTGCAAAGATGTTTGCAAAACTGAACCTCTGTAGAGAATTATCATGAGTTAATGTTTGGCCTTTTGACCAAACTTTAAAATATACAGAAATTAAGAAAACAATAATCTATAATTATGTCCCATATTTTTCTAAATTAAACATTTTATGTATGTATTAAAAATAGTTTACAATTTACCTTACTGCCTTTTTGCTTGAATGAGGCAACAAACCTATTTAATTGTGGTAACAGGCATAACACTTCAAAGGACCTCTGATTTACTTCCTCTGTAATTGCCTTCTGCTTCCATTAGAACTGTTTATCACTAATTTTAAGCAATACATAACACAAAGGGTTTCTAAACTTATTATAACTGTGTGCATTAGCTATGGAAGGACTATGAATTTGAATTAACTAAAATGTTGGCATGCCTTTTTGGCAAAAAGAAATTAAGATACAGCTTGAAGAAAAGTTTTAGTTTGTATGTAGCTTGTATTTATCACCTCTCCGTTAAAGTAATAATGAAACAGTAATGGACCAGTGACTGAGTTAAAGCTTTAATAGTTAATATAAAGCTGCCATGCTGATACCAATGAGTCGGGACACACATTCTTAACTTTTTCCTGTTTCAGTGATCACCACCAACAATTATGGTTTGAAAAATCTGCATTATATAACAAGTGCCCATCTCTAAGCTGTGCATAGATTCCTTTTCCAAGAAGCAAGCGCTTTGCAGGGGAATGACGACCGGTGGAGAAGCCCCAAGATACGTAATTTTTTCCAACATTATCCTGGTTCCAATGAAAGACTTTACATCTCCCCAAAATTAATCTGTCTCCATTTCTCTCAACCCCTTTTTCATTTACTGATGACCTGAAAAAAACATCCTTAAAAGATTTCCCCCTGCTGTGGAAGTCTGGGAGAAGACCCGTCGAGCAGCGCAGAGCAGCACCCCGCCAGCACTCGTGCCCCCCGTAACAGCAACAACCCCCCAGCAGCAGCAGCACCCCACCAGCTGCCCCACCAGCAGCCGCCCCCCAGCGGCAGCGCTCGCAGGCGGCGGGCCGTGCCGTGCCGTGCCGTGCCGTGCGGTGCGGTGCCGTGCGGTGCGGTGCCGTGCCGTGCCGTGCGGTGCGGTGCCGTGCCGTGCCGTGCCGTGCCGTGCCGTGCGGTGCGGTGCCGTGCGGTGCGGTGCGGTGCCACTGCGTCATGCCTGACAGCAGGTGGCAGCCGCTGGAAGGGGATCGGGCTCGGCGCGGCTCTCGCCGTTCGTGGTGCTGCCGTTTGGGGCGTGCAGGAGCGTGCGGCCGATTTCAGGGCAGTCAGCCTTTCGGCTTCTCAGACCTGAAAACGAATGGGTCGCTTTCGTGCTTCAACATAGCATCTTTAACTAGAAATAATGCCTTATAATGTCTATCATATATCTATATCTTACAGTTCATCGATGGTCACTTTAGGTTTAAATCTTGCATAAGATGCTGTATTTTGCTAGGAAGATGTCTGTTTTCTTCATGCCATTTAACGAGTAGCACTTGCCAGGAAGAAAATGAATCATGCCCATAAATCCTCATTTCCATGTTCATTAAAATGAAAACAGGCCTCTAGCGCACCAGTGTCAACTTGGCTGTTCTTAATCTAAAGATTTAGTGCCTAAGTCCGTGTTAGATTTGTGACATACATTGCTGCATATTTGAGAAATCACCTGATTCACATGTATTGTGATGTTAGATGTTTGTAGATACCCGTTAACTGCATCCTGCTTGACAGTGATTAGAAAGTGGGCCCTAAGTTTTAAATAGGATATGCATATACTTAAAGAAAAGCCTACTTAGTGACTGAGTGGCCACTTTCTAATCTCAGATACATAGCATGGTCTGCCTGTTTACTGTACTTGGAAAACCATGATACTGAGCAGAGATTAGCCTGGCATTAAACCTGTGCATTCTGCAATAAATTACCTGTATGACAATAAATATTTTTAAGTAATTGGTTGAACTGTAGAGGTTTGGGGTTTTTTTCTTCTTTTTAAGTATATCAGCAGCTCACTAAGAATTTTCTAATACCTCTATTTAAAAGCCAGTATGCAATTGATATGACCTTTGGTAGGATGATTCACAGGTTATTTCTGCATGAATAGTTTGATACCCACATGTGTTCTGCTTGTATCTGTAATTGCAAGTCATATGGGCATAATTAGTTTTCTTTCAGAAGCAACCCCAATGCAGTGGGGATGCTACATCTTTCACATAGGGAGAATTCCTTTAAAGTATCTTCCTTTTTCCTTGTTTTTTGCTTTGTTTTCCTTCCTTTCTTTCTGAAGACACATCCGCATCTTTCTGAAGACATTTTCAACACTGCAAAATCAGAAAAGGTTGATTTTTAAAATGCCTCAAGTGGTAGAAACCCAGTGCAAGACACAGGGGACAGCATCATATTTAAATATTTTAGAGTGTGATACAAAATTTGCATCAGCACAGAAGCCAAAACTTTAAGCTTTCTTTTCCCATGATGTCATCTTTCAGCAACAAGAAACAAAAAGTTATTCTGGATTTTTGGCTGGAACCTTGGGAGGAGCAGCTATTCACCCCACACAGTGCTGTTGTACTCATGTGCTGCTCCACAAACCCCGCCGCCCTCTGCTGCTTCAATAGTATAGAAAAAGACTCCCTCTGCTACCACTTTTATTAGCTGAAATAGAAAAAGATACAGCTTCTTAACATTCATTGTGCCAGACAATTCCTTTAAACACCTATATGTACATTAAGATGCTCTATACTGAATTGCAAGGAAAACCCAATGCAAGAGGGGTAAGTTCTCACTTGAATGGTAGCTGAAGGTTTTTTTTTTTAGCGGTAACTGTGTAATTAGTTCACTGTTATTCCTTCATCCTTTTGTTTATGTAGCCTGGTTTCATGGAAAAAGCTCCTCATCTTTCAGTCTAAGCCATTTTTTTCCTTATGTCATCTTTACGATATCTTTGACCAATATTCTGTCAGCAGAAACACTGTTCTTGAGGCAGCCTTTGCTTTGTAACAGTTTTGAAATGTACTTATAGAGCATAACATTTGTTAAATGTAGCCTAGTTTATTATAATTTATTATGGGTTGCATTTGCTAGTTGTAGTGTTCAGAGAGAGAGAGAGTGTGCGTGTGTGTGTGTGTGTGTGTGGTATTTTGTGTATCAACTGCAGTACTTTCTTGTAGAGGAATGAAGCTGGGTTAATTAGCATTGATAATATACAGCTGTGGGTTGGCTTCAGGGCCGGTGGGTTGATCAATGTAGATAAGGTGCAGCTGTGGCTGGTTCTGTTAGGTGGTTGAGAGCCAATGAGAGGGCAGCCAAGGAAGAAGCAAGAGGAGAGAGAACACATGTCCTGGATGAGGTGAGATGAGGAGAAGGCAGCAGAGTGACTGGTATGATGAGTATGCTGGTATGAGATGGTAAAAGACCTTGTTGCAGCTTGATAGTTCGGAGAGTGCTGTGACACTTTCTTAGTACTTTCTTTTCTCTGTGATGCATCCAGGGCTGATGTATCACAGTCTACCAGAAAGGGCTGCACAGGGCTGTACCATTTTGGACTTTTCTGTGGATAGTAACATGTCTGAAGAGCCATAGGCACAACTTCTGTGTTCTGCCATCTTCAGAACAAAACATCAAATGAAATCTGAGCAAACTACATTTTAATGAAGGCAGTATTTTTTTTATTGTTTCTGTAAAATCCAGTTCACTAAATCCTGGAGAAGCTGATAAGCAGAAGAAAGAAACCCCATGTTTATGAATGCCTAAACCAGAAGACTTGCATTGTATAACCTACCAAATCTATACAACAAAAACATTAATGTTGAAAATAACTCTTTTGGTGGAAAAAGTCCAGTGTAGTTTTGACAGCAGCATTTTTAAAGATGTTGTAGTTAATTGATCTTTTCTTACGTGAATGAGCAAAAACTTTCAGTGCCCTGAATTTAGCTACATTATCCTAGCTGAAACTCAGGTCCTAAACTCCCAGCCAATCATGAAGTAAATTATTATGAATTCATATGTATTACAGCTATAAAGACTTGATTTAGGAAATATTGAAAACCGTTACATCATGAACATCCTGTCAGAAGTCGTTTACCATTATAACTGATGCAGAACTTTTTGTTCTGTACCTATAGATTTTTAGGACAATATTATTCACTACTGGAAGTTGTTTCTTTTAATGAAGAACTGATTACAAAATAAGAACTTATCAGTGAACACTTTTCATTTAGCACAGCTTGGCTGCCAGAGGAATACCTGTGTCCTCTCACTTATCATAGGTGCCGAGCACCCATCATTTCTGTGGAAGGTGATAGAATGATGAGGATGCTCAGCATGTATTGGAAGGGGCCTGTGGTCAGCAACACCTCCGGGCAATCATTAACTGAAACAAAAGGGGGAGAAAAAACAGGTTTTAATTAAAAATTGCTTCTCCAGAGTCAGCTGCTTGTAGCTGCATATTGCTGAAGGGTGAAATCATTTGTGAAACAAGCAGACTGAAAAAAGAAATTAAGTTAAAAAAACCCTCAACTTCTGCAAGCAGAGATGCCTACAGTTTTATGCAGTACTTCTGTCTGCAAGATTCAATACGATCTGTACTGTGGTGATTAAATCAGGAACACTTGGTGGAGGAGTATGTTGTCTTTTGGACTCTGCTGTGCCACTGAGTACAGCTATTCAGATGGTGGAGTGTGGCAAGAGAGCAGAATAACAGAAAGGCTGCTTTCTGGCTAAAACAGTTGAATGCCCTGCTGCTCCTGCTAGACTACTTGTGTGATTTTGGTCACATAAACATAAGTCTTAACAGACAGTCAAGAGCTGGTCTTGACACATGCTCTCCGTTCTTGACTCTTGACATCATCTAAGGTTTGCAGGTCTCAAGAACTCCCAGTAAGAATGTCAGAATTTCTTTGGGGATGTAATACTGAAATAGCTGAAAAAAGTTGTGTAGGTATGTCATGTTGGATGTAAAATTAACTGGCATTATTTGCTGCAATTTGCCAATGTCACTCAATTTGAATTACTGATATGTACTGGAAACTTAAAAACAGCCTCATCTCAAGTTGTACAGAAGAACTGAGACTTTGAATGATTGAGATGCAATGACAAAATAGAGAAATACAGACTTTTCTGGGTGGGTGTTAGCAAGACCAAGTTAATTGTAAGACCAGGTCTTATGCAATTGAATACCTTTTCATTCAGAGCGCACCATCAGAATGGTGAATTTTAAATATTTTACATTCAATTTAAAATATGTAAAATATTTTTTAAACCCTGTCGGGAGAAAACAAAAGATATCAGGCCACAAAGAGTGTGATCATCCAGAGTAGTTCGTTATGCTAAATCTTCGGAAATTTTAAAAAGTCTGGAAATACATTCAATTTAGAAACTTTTCATGAAGATTTGTCCTGACAGGTCAAGAAAACAAGCCAACCTAAAAGCATTATGCAACTGCTGCTTTTTTATTTCCATAAGGTAATAAATACCTCCATATCACATGGATTTGATGCTTAGAATAGAATACATAAAAGGATAAAAATTATCAGAAGGAAAACACAGACAGGCTGGACCACTGGGCCGAGGCCAATTGTATGGGGTTCTACAAGGAGCAGTGCCGGGTCCTGCTCTTGGGTCACAACAACCCAGTGCAACACTACAGACTTGGGGAAGGGTGGCTGGAAAGCTGCCTGGTGGAAAAGGACCTGGGGGTGCTGGACAACAATGGCTGAATATGAGCCAGCAGTGTGCCCAGGTGGCCAAGAAGGCCAACAGCATCCTGGCTTGTATCCAAAACGGTGTGGCCAGCAGGACTTGGGAAGTGATTGTCCTCCTGTACTCAGCACTGGTGAGGCTGCACCTCGAAAACCGTGTTCAGTTTTGGGCTCCTCACTACAAGAAAGGCATTGAGGTGCTGGAGCATGTCCAGAGAAGGGCAACGAAGCTGGTGAAGGGTCTAGAGGGCAAGTCTTATGAGGAGCGGCTGAGGGAACTGGGGTTGTTTAGCCTAGAGAGGAGGAGGCTCGGGGGGATCTTACTGCTCTCTACAGCGTAAGAGGTGAAAGGAGGTTTTTATTGAGGTGGGTATCAGTCTCTTCTCCCAAGTAACAAGTGATGGAATGAGAGGAAATGGCCTGAAGTTGTGCCAGGGGAGTTTTAGATTGGATATTAGTAAAAATTTCTTCACCGAAAGGGTCGTCAAGCATTGGAACAGGCTGCTCAGGGATGTGGAGGAATCACCATCCCTGGGGCTATTTAAAAGGCATGTAGATGTGGCACTTAGGGACATGGTTTATTAGTGGGCCTGGCAATGTTAGGCGTATGGTTGGACTCAAGGGTCTTTTCCAATCTAAATGATTCTATGATCCTATATGGAATCTTTTATGGAAGACGGTAGCAAACCTTGGAATTTAAACGTTAGAATGTAGTTTATATGTATGGCTGTGTCCTGCAAGCCCTTCTGTCCTTCCCAAGGACTGCAATAGACTTCTGCTTCTGCAGGGCTATTTCTACGGTCTATGACGTAAGAAGTGCTATTTCTTGACCCAAACATATTCTGAAAGAATTAGTAGTTTTCAAAGGATGCCTTGAATAGGAACATCTTTCACCTTCTTGACCTGAAAAAAATGTGAAATGTTTTTATCACATATAGTAATTCTGCTCCTTTATTTCAAGAAAAGTCTCATTCCCTAAGAATAAGATCAAACATTTTAAAACTGAGCCAAACACCTTAAAAATCAACCAAACTACCACCAGCCCAGGAAGTTGGGTATGTTGCTCTTTGGCTTGGCTTTGGATCATTACATGATGATATATGATACACATTTTTCAGCCGTTTCTTTAGTACCTTATGCAACTGTTGTGGCATAGTTTTCAAGTTTTTTGTTATTTTTTCCTTTTTTATTTTTAGCATGTTCTTCTCATGTTTTAACAGCTTTATGTCATCCTTTTTTAATATTGCTAATACTTAGCTTTTCTAGGAATGTGTGCTTGTGACATGATCCCTCTTGGCTAGACCATGCACATTGTTGTATAAATTACATGTAATTTACATTAAAAAAGTTGAGTATTCTCCATGATCAGTTATTTTCCACACTGAACAACTGTTCTCCTATTTTAGGACTGAAATTTGCATCTGACTTCAAGATACTTTTAAGACATAGTCTTCCTTTGGCCAATTTTATTTCTCTATCATTAACTTTATTCACTTGAGTTCTGACATCTGATTACAAGGCACATGTAAACATTGTGCAATGTTTTATTTGTATCTTTATACATTTGGCTTTTCTTATGGGTTCTTTGAAAACAGGTTTTCTCTTTAACCAGAAAAATATTGTATTATCTTTTTAATTTGTATTCTTTCCTGCTTTATCTTCTCATTTTTGAAGATTACTAGGATATATTAGTTTCTAAGTACTTGCTTGAAATACAAAATATTTTCTGTGCTCTTGACAGCTCCTATATACCTTGCATTGTATTGGTTTGATTTGGTTTTTTCTCCTGCCTGTCTGTTGGGTTTTGTCCCTTTGCATTTTCTGTATTTCGGTTATGTTTCTCATGTGCTTTTTAACTGCATAGTACGCATTATGTGCTTTGTGCTCTAGTTTGAGACCTCTGTGTGTGTTTCTCCTTATTTGCTGCTTGTGGTAAACTCATACCTGAATCCTGAGTCACCTTTCATATGCTGTTTCATTAACTGTAGTGTCTTCCAAATATTCTGCATGGATCAGCATATAAAAAATTGCGAAGTTTTGACAGCTTACACCTCCCCATTCTTTCAGGCTTTATTTCAGACTATGTGCACTCTGTTTTGAGGAGATATGATTGCAATATGTCTAGATAATTAACTTGTGCCATGTTTGTTCCAGATGACTTGCACATAAAGAGCCTTGAAGAGTTGGCAGCACAGCTGCCAGGAACCGGTGATCTTCTATAGACAACACAGGCAGAGCACATGCTGTTTTACATCAACAGCTAGGGATAACTAAGTGAATTAAAGATATCCATCATCTATGTGGTACTAATCTGCATTATCTCCCCAGTTACAATGTTGTATTCTTCAGTTAGAAATGCAACTACTACACTGCATCCAGTATGATTTATCTTGATTGAAGTATTAGAAATAACTGATTAATGTTGCTCATTCGTATCCGATCTTTAAATATTACTATAAACACCAAATGGTTTTCAACAGCAAGACTGGAAATGCATGAAATCTTTTATTATATGCCATAACTTTAAACCTTCTGGAAAGGCTCGGTATGTTTATACGCTAGTAAATCAAAGAGTACTGGGAAATGTTTGTGGATGGTCAAACACAATCATCTGTAGTAATAATCTGCTGGCGCAGAACCCGGCACTCTTTTCATTCACAGATTTACACTTTTCCCAGGCGATTCCTAAGTATGATGTGGGAACAGGGCTGTTGCAGGGACCATTCCCAGTAAGCAGTTTGCACGCAGCCTCTTTGGACACTTCAGTGTTGACTAGCATATTTGTGTACTCTTCTGTGCCAGCTGGCCACAACGATTGGGAACTTTCCCAAGCACATGTAGTTTACTGCTATAAATAGAGCTTTCCTTTCCCCTCTAAAGATTTCACAGCCTCCATACCAACTTTGCTACCTCTTCTGTTTTAGCTTTGACAGGGTATGCCTGCCTCTTTCTTGCCCAATTAATGTCTTCAGTGACTCAGTGAGCAGCACCAGAAATGTGCTGTAACAGTGAAACAAAGTAATTTTTTGGATGGGATTGATTACGAGGTTGATCTTTGTCTAAACTGAAGAAACAACTGAGCTGAAAAAAGAGTCTGTGAAAGGGTTTCCATGAAACAGATTTGTGCTTGTTGAAAGTTACTGATAATTGTAAAAGCTTATTTTTAGCCCTCATGAAAAAGGAGAATTTTAAACAATGCAGCTTGGTATAACATGGCATTTTTAATCTAACATTCAGTGTTCCACAATGGACAATTTGCTCTCTCATAACTGTTTACCATTTTACCTTTTAGATGCATTAATTGCAGAAATGAAATTGCAGAAATTATGAAGAATTTTTCAAAGTTCTTGTAAAGCAAATGAAAAGTTCACTGGTTAATATGTGAACAGTTCAGAGACATATGAAGCAATAAAATACCTTGTTTAGCTTGAACAGAAACCAAGTTCATCTGTTCAAATATTATGAGGCGGAGTGTATGTAGTGGAAAATTATGGGGAGATATTCATGAATGAGTCATTTGGAATTTAAAAAAAATAAAATCACAAGTTTTATTTAAATTGTTGACTCACCTCTGATTTATTTTCCCAACTGTTCTATCTTGCTTGTCTGTCAAACCGCATCCATGGGTATTTTAGTTTTTTCAGTTAAAAAGGGAGTGCAATCGTAGAAAACTGTCATTTACTGAATCTACTTTCTTGGTCAGTGTCCGAAAGCTTTCAGTTACAGTTTGTGTTTGTGCTTGTCTAACTTGGTTTGTATGCCACCTGTTTACTCTGAGGTGCAATGTTGTTCAA
This sequence comes from Falco peregrinus, assembly GCF_023634155.1. Lineage (NCBI taxonomy): Eukaryota > Metazoa > Chordata > Aves > Falconiformes > Falconidae > Falco > Falco peregrinus. The sequence goes on from NC_073726.1 coordinate 54,108,810, forward strand.
TCTCAGCAAACCACTGTTACTGCAATTTCAGTGCTGTTTTCCGTGTGTCAACTAGAAGGTTTGAACTCTTGATAAATGGATGGGAGTAGGAGTAAGATAAAATGTTTTCTTTTGATTTCCATCTGGATGTATGGAGAAGGAGCAAGACATATTCTGTCATGGTAAGCTGCTATCTGGACATGTAGACGCAGATAGTGAAAGTAATTAGGGATAAGAAGGAATTTTTAAGTGAAAAGAGGCTGGCAGGATTAGCATTGTTTGGTTAAAGAAGAAATAAACCACAACATATTTAAGTAAAATGTAACTGCTCTAGAGGAGCTGCACCAAATATATCTATTTTCTTAACAGAATAGAGGCCAGTGAGTGAAGGTGAGATGAAAACATTTAAAACTGATGAAGTAAAATTATATTCTGTGTATTATTTTTCCATGGGTCTTTCCCATAAGATACTGTTAAGAATACATACTATGTCAGACTCAGGAAGGACTAAACTTTTATATGGTTAATACAAGTTAAATCTGTGGTTGGCTTGCACCATTTTTTTTTCCCAAGTGCAAATTCTTCCTAATGCACTTCAATTAGGAAAATTTTCTACATATGACAAATACTGTGATTTTACTCTTGTATTAGCCGTAGGTCCATATATTTTATATACATCTGAAGTTCATTATATGAAGATTAAATAAGCACAGTGAACATGAAATAAGCACAGATATAGTCCTAGGAATTAGGAACTGCCTGGCCTGATGTTGCTGTGTTAGTTAACCTTGTAGATGTGATTTGTTTGTGTCACATTATCTCCTTTTAAAAAACGTGCGTAATTTTGCAGTTAATTTTGCCATGCTCTGTAATGTTCTGTATCTTAGTCTAGAATGTTAATCTTGCATGTGATTATAACAGCAGGCTGAATCTGGCTAAGACTGTGAATTTGTTGCTGTGAATCTTGCTTTTCACATCATTTATTTTAGGAAAGTACAACAAGCCATTTTCAGGTTTGGGTTTTTGTTGTTTGGGTTTTTTTTTGTTTCACATAGTTATAGGAATAGTGATTTCTAATATAGTAAATTTCCGTCAGGTGTACTTAACCAGTGGTGGGGCTTTTTGTCCTTGATCATAATATTTTCTTGTCATATTTTGATGACTTGTTTAACATTCAGTTTATGCTCCCAGGGTAGGATTCACTGCACCTAACTTCAGACACCTACAGTGTAGGCATTGCTGTCTTTATTGCCTCCCACCTCTGTGGTGTGATTCATTTCAAACTAAAATAGACATCTAAAATAGGTCAGAAGCAGTGCCCCTTGAAAGTGCCTGTCTATTGACTTTAAAGGGAGCCTGCGGTAACACACAAACTGGCACTTGTGCTCAAATAAAGCCCACCAGAAGATGCTGATGTTCATTCCTGCCATTGCTTCCTTGAAAGAAAGACATGGAAAAGCTACCTTACATACATTGGTTAGGAGCTTTCAATGTGGGGATGTAGTCCTTGCTTGACAGCAGCCACATAATTCTCAGCTTTCCGCCTGGTATCTCTCCACCTGAGGCTCTCTGTCCATGAATAATACTCTTTGTTTGATCTAGCATCTTTATAGTCTTACCGCTAAGCTTTCACTATTTTCAGAATGAGCTATGAGCACAGAACACCTGGCAGTAGTCATCTGCTACCATGCAGAAGGGACAAGATTCTGTTTAAAGATGAGAGCTGTACTGTGTCAGTACCACAGTGTTTAATTTAGGTTTGACTACATTTTTATGCTTTTGTCAAGTATCTATTTTTCCTGACCGTCCAGTCCGAGTGTATGTTTTTAGACTGTGATCTTTAATAATGACAGTTCTTTCTTCAGTTACTGGCACACACATTTCTTAATTATTGATCCATCTTCATCTTAATTTTCTAGCTGGAGATATGGCTTAAGCCATAAGAATGTTAAGAACATATATATTACACTGCTTATAGGTTTATGGCACTTTTTAGACACATGGCAAGATATATCGTGAATAATGCTGCTTAGTCAATTGCATGATGATTATAGAAAGGTATTTTTTTCCCCTTTTTATGTCATCTAGACTGAGTGTGGAAAAGGAATAAAAAATACTTTTGTTTTTTCGATGTCTTATAAATACTATGTTACTTAATATCCAGTCCCATTTTTTTTTCCAAAAAACATGTTTAATAAAGAATAAAGGTGTCTACCAAGATTAAGACTTATTATTTTTTTTAAGATTTAGCATGCTTTGAAGCCATTTAGCCCAAAGATTCAGAAAATGGTGTTTTTATGTTGTTGCCTTTCAACTTTTCTGTCAAAGTTTTCAGAAAGATAAATACGGTAATTGAAAACCAATATTAAATCAGCATTAATCAGCACAGCACATTGTATGATTACCCAAGTCTGAATTACGAAGGAAAAATAAATTATTTTTATTTGAATTCACATTTCCTAACACTGGAAAAGTATCTTTCAGCTGTATTTGTATATCATAATTTTCTTCCCAGAAAAATGCAACGTTTGCTTCTACTAAATGGGTATGCAGTTGCTGGATCATTCTGTATTTTTATAATAGCTTGTAAGAGGAAATGAAAGTTTGCTGAGTCAAGAGCTGGAACAGCCATTTGCCTTCAGGACAGTATTGACTGTTTTGTTTTATAATCCCGTATCTTTTCTGTGTTGGAAAGATGATTTCTAGACCGCATCACTACACAAACACTCCCACTGACTTTTGAAAGGGAAAATGGCATCAAGAGGTTAAGGACAACTGCAGAGGAAATAGGGTAAATTTTTAGAAGGGACAGGGTTTCTGCTTTCTGCCATCACTGCTTATCTCTATAAGGCTGTATGTATGACAATGAAGAGATGTGCACTATAGCAAAGTCTTGAAGTCTTTTCAAGCTAATATGTTATTGATTTGTGGTATGTACTTCTAGAAAAAAAAAGTGTTAGAAGGTTTGCATCATCTGTAGAAGACTACATTTTGTGAATAGAGCTGGAGCAACAGGTCTGACATATTCAGACTTGGTCAGTTACTCCAAGTAGTTGTCCTGTTACATGTACAACAGTGAGACCTGATGTTCAAAATGGCATATAATAGCATCAGCAGGGATGAAGGGACTTAGGAAGGCTGTTCAAAGACTGACCATCCTTGAAAATTAGAGGAAAGATGTCTTCAGTTAAACAACCTAATTAATTACTGCTTTTGGAAGTATGACTGCAAATACTGTTGTCTTTAACAGTCCTTAAGCAATTCCAATTCCAAGGGTTGTAAACCCATTCAGAATCATTGCTCTACTTAGCTTCAGGACAGAAAAGGTACTAGGGTAAATCTACTTCTGGGAATTTTATTAGAGTGTCAGTGATATTTGAATTCTTGCACAATGTAAAAGAAGGCATGATTATGTAGTTTTATGGATTTTATTCTGGTTATTCATGTTCCTCCAGTTTATGTTCATTTCAATCAGAAATAAGTTCACTGACACTATGGAAGAATTATGAAATTTTAATCAAGACAGAAAACAAACAGACCTTTTTCTGCAAAGGCCTACTGATATCCACAGCCCTTATTCAAGTGAGTATTCCCAGTTCCCATGTAAAATACAGGACTAATCAGTTGTGAATTTTAGCTTTTGATTCAGACCTTTAAGTTCTTAGTCAAAGTACCAGTTTAGCAACCTGCATCACTCATTAAGACAAAAGATATTTTCCAGATGGAGCAGAAATAAATGACAAAGACAGTTGCCTTGGTACAAGCTTTCCTGACAACCTTTATTGTCTAGATATAATTCTGCTACTCATTTTCATTAGTAGTTTATTCTCTGAATAGTTTTTATACTTGTAGAACAGGATACATCTCACTGTATGTAAAGACTGCAGAATAGATATAAAATACATGGAAGGAGTGAAAATGAATAAAAACAATGCTGTCAGGAAGAAAAAAATCTTTTTTGAAGGCAGGAGAGGCAGGTTAGAGAGGATGCCTATTCATAGTGTGCTGCGCTAAATTGTAGTGCTTGAACACATTATCTCAAATTTGTATCTTCGTTTGTTTCTCCATCATAGGCCCTCATCCTATTTTTAACTTCATAACATAAGATGTTCATTTAAAAAGAAAAAAACCTCTCTGCTGAGGATGATACATAGACAATGATTATCCTCTCCTATGTACTTTCATAACTTCTCTCATCTTTAATGTACTGTGATCCTTTGCAGTAATTGATGTAATTTAGATTCTACATTTACTGGTAAGAAACAACGCTTATTTTGCCAAGTACAGTGTAAAACACTGTGTATAATGTTACAATATAAGCAACTGAAGGGATGTAAATAACAAAAGTGATACCTAAGTGATATGATGCAGGGTGAAATAACAAGCTGACTGTTTTCATTATTTCTTTGCAACATCTGGGATGACATTAGTTTGGAATTTTTTGGTCTTGATTCATCACAAGTTAATGTTAGATTTGACTGGAATTTTATTGAAAATACTCCAAAATGCAGTCACTGCTATGATTCTACATTAAAAAGTATCTTTAATTGCAAAGAGCCTCTAGACTTTTTCATGAAATATCTAGTTATGCCACAAAACAGAAACATAGTAATTCCTGGCATGAAAAGTGAATGGCAGACAACACAGGTTGTATACTAAATATAAGTAAGTATCTGTGCTTTTGGTAGTTGAAGCCCGAGTCATGGAGAAAAGCGTGTATCTTTTCAAATCAGGTAAGATACAACTTAGTGTAACACAGATAAATCTTCCCTCAAATTTTTTTTGTTTGTTTGTTTCATTACATATTCCTCAACTCTGCTATCCTCTCCTCCTTTAACTTTCACATTATGCTCAATGTGCAGAACACTTTTCTATGTTGAAGCATTATGTTTTCATTCAGTTTCTTTTTTAGATTCACTCAGTGAGTCACTGTCACCAACACAACTTAAAAATAGATAAAACCCAGCGTTTATATCAGGTTCATTTCAGTTACCTAATAAGCTTCTGTCTGTGTACAACCTTGATTTACTGGTGGTCAAGTTACTCAGAGAAAACACATATGCAGTGCTGAGAAATTGAAGTGTTTTAAGAAAAAACAGAATGGAACTTTGGATATTTCATCACAGCTTTGTTGAACCATGTGGAAAGTGAATCAGGTATAGAACTATTTAATCAATAAGCCTTGAGAGCGTGAAAATTTCTCACACCTGTGATGACCAGAATATTGTAGGCCACTGCTGCACAAGAGTCCTAGCTGTGGTCAACAATTGCCTGTCTACAATGCACAAAAGGAAGGGAAATTTTGCTTCTACTCAAGTAAACAAATTGCAAAGTCAAGCATTTTGGACTTATTTGCATTGTGGTTGCATTTGGTGATTGTTGATTATGGACTGCATACTTGATAAGTTGTAGAACACTGGATTAGCTCCTGTATTCATAAACTCACTTAGACATTGAGTCAGTGATTTTAATTTTAATGATGTGTTATAACATAGAGATAGTGTTAGAAAATGAATTCTGAATTTTGCCATTTAAAAGAGAAATTGTTATGAAATTTTGAAGTTGATTGGTCAATATTGACTCTGGTTTTTTGAAATTAATTGCAATACTTGGTAAAATGTCCCAGTATACACAACAAAGCAAGGGTACTTCAAAAAGGAATTACATTAATATTTGCATTTCTTCTCAAAACTTCAGTCACTGTACTTGTGCTTGAAAGGGAAGCCGTTGCACAGAATACACCTGTTGGGACATGTTTTATCCTCTGCTATTGCTGGCATACAGTTTATACAGCTAAAAAGATATTTTGTTCTACAGTGTACTTGCTTTCATGGGTTACACAAATCTCTGTTTGAAGATAAATTAGGGCTCAGAAGTGCATACTGACTTGGTACCAGTACTTCCTGTAGTAAGACGTGCTTCCTTGTACAAGCATTGGTATTTGAATATTCAAGATACAAAGAACAATGATGGAAAATGTTGATAATCAGCTATTAATTACAGAAACAGGATGAGTAACAGACTTCACTTATCAATAAAATTAAACTGATCTATTTCTACAAGTCTTCCATTCTAGAAGTATTTTCTGATTGTACCAAAAGGCTGAAAGGGAGCAAAAACTTCCTTGTACTATGTTTCACTTTCCTTAATTCTCCCTCCCACTTCGCTTCTGGGAGCTATAGGAGTTGGGAAGGGTTAGTTTCTGAAACTTGATATGTATGAGTTTTATATGTTCTTTAAAGTATATTAACTTGTCAGAGAAAATGTTTTTTGCATTGCTTTTTTGATGGAAGAATGGAAATACTTTTGGTAGAACTTCATTAAATGAGTAAAAGGAATTGTAAATGAATTTGGATGTGAACAATTAGATGCAATGTAGATATTCACTGCAATTTGATATGTAATTTGAATATCTTTTGTCTGAACTGTGGTAAAGGTTTAACATCTTTTCAGCCACAAATAGTTGGAGATCAGAGCTCTTTAAACATTGCCAGTTTTCAGTTTAAACCAAATTCAGGGAATTTTAACCAGATGAATAATGTATCCTATAATACTCCTATATTGATGTCTATGACAGCAGATATTAAAGAAACATCAGTTGAAGTACAGTATTATAGATTTTTGCAGCTTAATAGGGTTTCTGTGACTGTGAAGTAGAAATGGTGTGGTCTAGGTTTAATGTCAAAGCTCTAATGTTCTGAAAATCACATGCTGTCTCTGCTCCCGGAGGAAGGCATGTTTCTTTAACACGGTTTTCCATGATAGTCAGAAATGAGAACAGTTTGTGATATAAAGTCCATGTTTCTGGATAATTACTCATCTAATTTAATAAGAGTTGGTGATTTAAATCTTAACTCAAAACATCTGCTTTTCTATTGCACTACATATTCTGAAGAGAAACTATATCACACAAGCACTAGCATATTAAAATGCTAAGTGTGTTTGTGAGTTTTAAAAAGTGCATCTTGTCTCCGCAGTCAGATTTCAAAGTACTTCACATAATGGTCTGATTGAATACATACACAATATATATACACACCTTTTTAAATGTGTAACTTAATGATTTTTCAATACATATATATCTACATGTGTCAACATATATTTATATTTTTGTATCTCCTATAAAAGATAGTAGGCTATACATCGAAAAAGAACACCAGTTTTTTACAAGAAATTATACCCACACAAAGTTTTGGAGAGGGACATGTAATTAAAATGAAAAGTCAACATAACACATGTAATACAGATTCAGAGCTTGGTAAGTAATACATTCAAAAGTAATTGGAACTAAAGCCATCTCAGGAGCATTGCCTCATCTCATACTCTTAAACATGTTGGTTTACTTTTTATAGAGGAGATTTTTTCCTCCATTACAACTCTTCTACTTCATGTAATAATTAAATCATTCATTGGAAGACACCCTGGAGCAAGTATTTGAATTGGGAATACATCCTTTGTGAGCAATTCTACTGCTGAGCTGTGGTCATGGTCTATAGGCCTGTTTCTCCATTTTTCCTGTTGGTTCTCTTCAGTTTCCTTTATTCTCTTCCACTTTCTGCTTACTTTCAGGCTGTGTTGCTTGATACCCAGCTTAGTGGTTGTGGCATTCAATAAGACCTGGTAGACCTGGTTTCAGTTCCTTGTTTCGAGGAGATTGCTGAATCCCAGCTTGGGGCTGCTGGATTTTCTGAAATGTGACTGTCTTTTTCTGTAATCATGAACACACATTCCACCATTCATCAGATCATACTTTACTGAATTTACCTATACCCCAACTAATTCCTGAGAGGAGGCTGCTTGTAGGTTTTTCAGAACACCACTGTTTTGCACAATTGTTTTCAAGCTGTTTGAGTGTTACATCAAAATTTTATGTTATGATTCTATGAGGGTCCTGCAAGAACATGGTGTTGGTCAGTTTCACAGTGAGCTAAAATAAAATCTATAGTCATCACTGGAAGCATTTCCATAATGAGGTAAAAGTTGGTGGAGAGATAGAACAACAGGTATGATCCCATGCCTTCTCTCCAGACCTATACTGAGTAGCTAGGGAGTTGTGTTTCTTGAAACTTAAATGCATGGGGAGGGGGTGTTGTTGGATTTTTATTGTTGGTGGTGGTGGGTTTCCTGAGTGCAAATTCTTTTACCTAAGCAGGAAAGCTAAATCAACAGATAAAAAGATTGGGAGCAGTATTTTGAAAAGCAGTAATTCTTCCAAAATAACAGGCAGCTAAGTCATGGTGAACAGTGATGCCAGTAAGAGCTCCCAGTGGCAGGCTGCAGCCAGAAGATGATATAAATTCCTTAAGGAACAAATAGGGAACTAGCGAGTAAAAATACAGCAGTAGCATTGCAATCATGGAAGACGTTATTGAGGCTTTCACTAGAGCACTTATGTTTAACTTTGGTATTGACCATTTCGTAAAAATGTTGACAATTTTTTTTTTTTTTTTTTTAGGAATGGATTAGCTTGAGGTCTAGGAAATGCTGATATGGGAAGATGAACTAAGTTTCCTATATCCCTTGTAGAAATGAGGATTAAAAAGTGAAAATTGAAGCAAGAGAAGATCAAGCTAATAGGCACCGTTATTTTGTAGTGAAAGTAGTTGTCTATTGGAGAAATGTACATGGGATTTTGCACATGAATTCTTCAAATTATGCATTTGATGAGGAAACTAAGAGGAAAATTTCTGTCATCTTTCAGGGCAAATGATCTTAAGTGACCATAAAATAAACTTTTCATTGCACTGTAAGGAAATAGCACACATTTGGTAGGTAGATTATAAAGGTGAAAGTATCAGCTCAGAACAAAAGATTGTATACTCAGATTACCAGCAATCTGGTATCTTTCTTTTGACCAGTTGAGAGGCCCCTTTGCTAATACCAGCATCTAGATCTTCTGGAAGAGAATTCAAAGAGGAGAGAATAATCTGTAATCTGAAATGTAGGTCTCAAGAAGATATTCCAGATATTAAGTTTTTACTTTAAGTAAATGTTATGGAAGCAGTATCATGATAATGATAAAAAATTGTTAGATATAACTAGGATCTAAGAAGATTTTTTTCTCTTTGCCTTACAAAATACAATTATTGTGATATGCACCACACTGACATATGCATTTAAACGGGCAGACATCTCTGCATCTATACCAACTCCTTTCATAGTCATTTTACTTGAGAAGCTGTATTATCTTCAGTTGCTAAAAGCATTAAGATAAAACAGAATAAAAAACAGAGGCAGCCTGGCAACTCACCAGGCTTTTAGATTTCTGACAAGTTTCATTTTGAAAGTGCTGTTTCTTAAGTGGTTTCTCTGTCTTTTAAATCTTATGAATAAAATACAAAGTGCTTGACAGAACATGTAGAGTTAGTTTTCCGACCACTTTACATTTTTTACCCTTTACTGAAACCTTACTTTTCAATTTTTGTAAATGGAACACTTATTTTTTTGTTGCTAAAAGGTGTCGAGTTCTTTGAATATAACTTTAACATCTTCACATAGTTCAAATTATCTGTGTGTGAAGAAAAAATGCAATGGATGTTCAAAGCAGGTTTTCACAAGTATTACTGAACTTAAAAAATAACTTTTTTTGAAGATACTGTATATAGCTAATGAGCTAAGCTGTAGGTCGATAGCTTTGTGAAACACTGTAAGGCTCAGAATAAAATTTCAACCTTATACTTAGTAATGTGAGGTAAGTATTTGTAAATAGAGATTCAGACTGAAAATGAGAAAAAAGAATGAGGAAGGACTGATAAAATAGTCTTATAATGTGTATTGCATTTAAACTGTAGCTCTGTAGCAGTCTCACAGATACTTATTTTTCCCACTACCTGTAATCCGTAGTAGTACCACAAAATTTAAGAAATGTAAAAAAAATATTAATTTGCAGAGCAATACATTGTTTCTTTTATCTAGGCAAAACAGTCAAAGCAAAAAAAAACCCCACGTTTGTGTTATTTAAAGCAAGCTGATATCTGTTAACGTAGCTGTCAGCAAGTAAAATGATAAAATTATCATTGTTATCAAATACAGCTATAAACTGAACACAAGACATGCTTCAGGTTAGTCGGAAGAGGTCCTCTGTTTTTCACTGTGCATGCTTGCTTGAAATGAAACTGTGTGTTATTGGTTAACTGGGATGCTTAGCATAATCACTTTGCAAGGCTGTGGTGGAGGGAGGTGATTATCACTGAGAACAGATGGGCAGGTCCAAAGCATTGCCAGATTCTGCACAAGCTCCACATACTGTAGGTTCTAGCCCTCTTTTCTTCGGCATTTCTGATTTCTATTCATTGTGTATATTTTGAAGGGCTAGCTGAGCTAGAGGTCAGGGAGTGATGACCTTTAGAGTTTAGCTCACAGATGTAGGAATGAGGAACTCAAAGTGCTGTCACTATACGTCTAAACGGATGGGGCAGACTGCATTTTGTACAATTGCCTCCCTAAATGTATGAAAGGATTTATCTCAGAGCTTAGTGCTCTACTCTGCATCTGTAGCTCACTGTGGATTGTATTGTATGTGTGACCAGAAATGATATTCTTGGATATGAACACTGTCTCTGCTTCTCCTAAAGTGCATCCTCCTAATGGGACCCGGTTTTATACTTTTCAGGTAAGTGAACTTTAATAAAACAGAAAGGATTTTTCTTGGTACTTAAAAATAGGTAAACTTTGAGTAAGAGTAGCTAATAGGTTAAGAAGCTTATGTGTTAATGAGTTTTGTATTGGTAAGAGAAAATATGTAAGAAATCAATATAATCACAGTAATTTTGCTGCCTTAAAAATATCAGCATGTAAATTGTTCCTAAACAAACACAAAATTGCATTCACAATGATTTTGCTATCGATTGTCTTTCCCAATAATATTATCATCTTACAATTAATTAGATTTATAGTTGTTTAGATGGACCCACGCTGTCTTCTGTTTAGTTCAGATAAACACTGTGTTAACATTATACAGAAATTCTAAGTTCCTATTATACAAAAAATATTTTTAGAACTTTGTATGTTGTACCTGTCTGGATTTTTTATATTTATCCTGAATGTAGCTTCATGCTAGCTGATGCTTAATTTGGTTCATGTGGATAGTAATCATACACGTGCAATTGATAGAACACTAGAATCTATTGTTAGGATTATTGAGGTTCTCAGTTTTAAGCTAAGTTTTGCCTTGTTCGGGTAAATAAGCTTGTGTGTGTAGTGTGTATGTAGGTAAGAATTTATTACATGCTCTGAATCTCATGTGCAAACCAGTCTAATTAAAACCATCTTTCAGCAGGACTTAATTAAAAGAAATCTTCAGTGCCTTTGCTCTGGAAAATGATGTAATTCTACAGTAAGATTTAACTATAATAAACCCCCCACACACACACCCTGCCCCAGCTGCTCCTTATAGCACTCTGGCCCTGCAGGGCAATTCAAACACTCCACTACTTAAAGTGGCAGCAGTAACTTTTTCAGCGTACCCTCTGATACAGTTAGGATTTAAATAACCTTCCCATTCCTGACAGTGTAACATTTTTTTCTTTTTGGTTACTTTATGCTATTGTAGAGTGATGTCTAGAGTAAAAAATCCTGTGTATGCTACCAGAGCAATCTGAGGCAATTAAAAGTTGGTCATAAAATGCATGGCAAACTTCTTTCAGAAAAATACAGGTACTCCTTTCTTTGGGTCGAATGACTGCATTTATTCTTGTCTTCTTTTAATCCATTGGTTTTAATTGCACTACCTTACCCTTCTTACAGTGATGTCAAATGATAGTTGAGGGCTGTGCAGAAAGAGTGCCATCCTCCTAACAGTGATGATCTGCTGGTCCTGGCAGTGATTCAGAGACATGAATGCCCCAGGCCTGTTCCTCTACAGCATGACTACCTTATTCACACACTGACGTCTAAATATTCTGTACAGCCTCCTCTAGCTATGCTCTTAAACACAGTTCCTGATGTCAGGTATTCTTTCTGAGTGTGTCAAGTTGAAAAAAGTCACTAAAATTAGGATGTTTTGCTGCGATACCAGGTTGGCTATTTTAGTGTGTGGTACTTCGTGAAAGTAGGCACTAAAAATTAAGTGTATATATGTATATTGTATTTTTTTTTTTTACAGTATGTATTGTTGCTACTGAAAATCTGCATGATTATTGTAGACATTATCCCACAAACAAAAAAATATCTTTTAAAAATTATCTCCTGCTGATTTTTAAGCTGAGGGGACCATAAATAAAAGGGAAACAGAACTGAATTTCCTGTTGCCTTCTGGATACCTTAATGAACAACGTAGAGTTAAATGACCTTGGAATGTAAAGCTGCTAATTCAGGATAGTCTGTGTTGGTATTCTAGAACAGCTTGGTGTTATCAGTGCTAAAAGAATTCCTGAAGAATTAAAAAATAGCGACCAAAGAAAGGCCGTATTTTCCTGCGGTGCACTTTAAAAATTATTTTTTCTATTTATTTGTTTACATATGTGCAGTATAAAGAAAGAAATGTGAAGAAACTTTCCAGGTCTTCCCTTGGCTTCCTTTGTTCCTTATTTCTAGGTTTTGACCACCATGTTGGTAGTATCTTCTCTTTCCCTCTTGACTTACTTCAGCCCTTGCTTACAAATATAATAGTTGCTGAGAAGGACTTCATATGACTCTTGTTAATTGTTTTGGTCCATTTCAAACTACTTTCACCTTTTGCTTTCTTACCTATTCTATTGTTTCTGTATGTTACAGTGTAACCTCTATGAGACAAGTGATCTCTTTCATTTGAATAACTTGCAAAGTTATGGGACAGCTTAATGGTTCTTAATTTGAAATATATATGATGGTATTTAACCTAAATGTGTGAAAATAATCTTAGCAAAATGAATGCCCAGCATGTTTAAAACTGATCAAATAAAAAATTGAGAGATGAGGGTGAATTCTGACTGATGGAGGGTAGTGAGTGATTAATCTACTGAATTGATGGCACATTGATTAAAAAATGCAACATATTCATTCTTCAAGCAACAAAAGTGGTACTGAAAGAAGCACAAGGCATGTTTGCAAGTTGTAACTTTATTATCAGCATTTCAGTGATGTTCTTAGGAAATAAGACCAAATTGGCCTCTACTGGCCAAGGAATCAGACTGGCCATACAGGGATGCATGTAACATTGCAATTAGGCTGGGGAGAATCATAATTAGTGGATATGTCTACAAGATTTTGAGCACTGATTAAGATCTTTATCAAATGCTTTGAATAGTATATTTTAAAATCAACTTTATAAAGTGTGCTCACTTTATGAGTGAGCATTAATTCAAATCAGAAGTCTGCCATAAATTTTCAAATTCAGAGATTTTGTTGCCTGATTAACTATTTTTAGTAGATTAACAAGGAATTTCTTGACACCTAATTGGAAAATTTAAAATAATATTTTCACCTGCAATGACACAGGAATGAATAAACAGTATTTTCTGCTTCCCCTTTCTCTCCCACTTGTGTTTTATTAACTTCTTTGGTCTCCAGGACACCTAGTGTTTAGAAAAAGTACTGAATTTGAAAATTACATCGATATCTGCAACTATCTAGAAACTATGAAATTCCTAGTACCTTTGTTCTGTTCAGGGAATCTGTTCTGAAATTCTTCAAAAGTTGAAAGTGTGATTTTGTGATTTTGTTCAGTATTTTTGCTGAACCACCTGCTATAATTAAAAGAAGCTTAGGCTATGATCTCTAGACTATGTTTGATTAAAGCAATTAAAAAACTGTGTGAGAGGAGGTCATATAAAGTAGTTATATAATGTATGAAAGGAAGGAGTTGTAACACTATTATGAACAAGGTTTTAGTTTTGTAATACCAAAGCTTAGTGCTTTGCATTTCAGTATCTCTGTACTTCATCTCAAATTGCTTGTGCCAGCCTTGGCAGACTTCTGCAGCTATATTACAGAAAGCACTCATTTTCTTTCTTTTTGTCTTCAAGCTTGATGAAAAGATAGTGCTTCCACTACTCTATGTGGATAAATTAGTTTGCCAGCACTCTTACAGTGAGCATGTATCTTTCATGAACATTGTAAACATCAAAGTCCAAGTAGTAACATTGACTTGCTCTCTGGTTGGTCTTGTATTTCACTGTATTTAGCAGTTATTTGAATAAAATAATGATACAGGTGGAAAACATTGGATTCAAAAGGAGATTTATTTTTTTGTTGTTGGTTGTGAAATGGGGAACAATGCACTGAAAAATTATTTTTTAATCAAGCTGTTTTTATAGAGAACCTGGGGGTCATTTCTTTTTTAATGAAAGCATAGCACAAAGGAACTTCATTTTGAAGTTTCAGATTTCATTTTTGAAAGTTATGTAGTAATGCTTTGATCATTTAAAAACAACTTAAGTTTACGTTGGAGTTTATTGTATCCAGTAAATATTTTTTTTTCTTAAATTGGCTGTCTACAGCAATACATGTGACTACTAACTTGCACAACTTCTAAACATTCAAGATATCTTCATATTGTACATATTTATTTGAACAGAATTTGAAATTGAAAGAGCCTTTTTTCTATTCCAGCATCTTTGGGAAAAAAATAAAAAACCCACCTTGAAATATTTCTATGAACAGCATTTTTAAGTCTTGTAACTTTCAATTATTAAGCTAAGCACACATCTAAAACACAGATCTAAGCACAGACCTAAATCAGGGCTAAAAGACTTTGCCAATAGGCAGAACTTAGGAACTAGGCATGTGCAGTAGAGTCAGACATGCTCAACTACAGCAGTACACAAGGTGTCATGAATCTGGCTGAATCTTTAGCTTTAAAACCAGCAGTATGTGATAACAGTTTCCAGAAATGATAAACGCAAACTTTCAAATATTTGCAAGCAATACTAGCCAATCATAGTCAGATGAGATTTGTGGTTTACAAATGAACTCTTAGTACAAGTATACTCCTTTTTGCTAACAAGTAGTGAATTAAGGGCTGGTCTTTTCTGAAACCTTGGGAGGTTAAAGCAATTTTTAAAAGTTTTCTGATGATCAGAAGGTCTATAAAGAAGGAAAACACTTTCTTACAGAACTTGCAGAGAAATCATAAAATATTCATAAGACAAAGATGTAAATACACTATGAAGTACTGTAAAATTGCATTGCTGACCAAAGGTTTGAAACTGGGTTACTGGGAAACTGGGAAATGTTTCTATACATAAAACATATCACCATGATACTGATTACTACTGTGTTTTATTTCTTAGCAGATGAATGTTGCACTCCAATGATAGTGAATTAACAACAGAATACAAACAAAAATGTTACTTTCTGGTACAGAATGTGATTTGAGCTGTCTGACAAAAAGTATATTCTATAAGAAATACTAGATGCACTCATTAATTTTCCTGTTAATTCCAATATTAATAGTTCAAATGAACTGTATACTTAGGCAGAACTTGTGGTTTATACTGTCTTGTAGTTTTAGTGTTTCAGTAATCCTATTGTTCTTTCATGTATCTTCTTATATGGAAATAGTAAACGAAACAAAAAGCTTCTCCTATCAGAGAAAGTATCTTGTAAAAATTTATAATTGCCCTGGTTAGCATACATTTATTATTAGATTATGCTTTGGGCAGGTATGCCATGCTACTCCATTTCTTTTTGACTACTTTGTTGCCTTGCATATTTCTGTGCAACGTATTTTACTATTAAAAACAACAGCTTTTGAGTTTCTTTGCAGAAATCCACAGTTCTATGAAAAAAAATATATGGTTTTGGTGATGGAGATGGGCTATTACTCACCTTGTATGTGACATGATAATTCATTCCACTACAAAATTGTTGAAAAATGCATATTGATTATTCTATTCCTACTCTATGCACACTTAATTGCACATGTAGAAAATACGTGGGCTATAACATGCAGAATAGAGCCAAATATTTGTGTGTACTTTCAGAGCTGTGTCACCTGGTCCCCAGGAGAACTGTGGAATCAGATCTTATCTCAAAGCCTTCAGCTGGCCAAGCATGTGGGCAGCTCCTTCCAGCAACCCTCTGCCAGGCTTGGGATTTCTCCCTTAGTTTTGTGTAAATAAAAGGTTTTTCTCTTCTTACTTAACACAGTAGTGTGCTATTTTTTTACAAATATAATATAAAAATACTAGAGGCATGTTCTTTGTGAAAGCTGCAAGTCTATAGTCGACTGGTAACTCGTATAAGCAATGATGGGAAGTAAATGTCACTAAAAGGCCAACTAGAACAGGAGTCAACTGAATAATCGGGTTTGTATGCAAAAAGTTGTGGCACAGATCATGTAGGTTGTTATAGACTTCAGAAGGTTTGAAAACTGTGTTAGTGAATATAAATAATAACAGTGGCAGAAAGGATGACAGTGAGGTATTTTTAAAGACTTCTGATACGTTAACAGTGACAGAAAACAGTAATGCTGGCTCTGTAGAAAACAGTGCTTTACCCTGTAGCTAAAAAGAAAATCATTAAAATGTCTGAGCGGTGTCAAAGGCAGGAGACAATAATAAAGTGATTTGCATTGCAAACAGATTGGAAATATTTATAGCTGTATAAGTGGGTTTTATATAATTTTGGAATTTAGGAATTTTAGAGGAATAGCATGATAATATGTTTACATGCTCTTTTACTCAGAAATAAATGACAAATGACAATAAAGGCTGGTCTTATGTTACAAGTGAGTGTTATTCTTATTTGCTATAAGTATTTTGATATGTATTTTTATTGCCTCTTTTCTGAAGAACAAACTTAAAGCTTTTCTGCTCAAATCCAGACATGTTAATTCAGTATTAATCTGAATGTACCCCAAAATATTAATGCTGTCTGTATTCAAACAATTATAAAATTTTGAAGGAGAAATATTTACAAATTTCATACATTAAAAAGTGAAAAATGGTATACCAAATAAACTTCCAATAAGTTTCATCTGTTTCTTTCTTTTTTTCTCTCTCTCTTTTTTTTTTTTTTTTTAATTTTGTAGAATGGAGAAGACTGTGAACATTTGTTAATCAGTCCAGTTATACTGACAAATAGTAGCTTTAATCATTTTACTGGGTTGGTGACAATGTGGCACTTGGACTCCAAAAACGGTACAGAATTATTCAGGCTGACATAAAAATAAGAACATCATCTAAGTGTTCACCTAAAAAGCCCTAGAACTGTGTTACTGGGAAGGGTTTAATGCAATGTGTCTTAAATACCTAGAGAAATAATTTTGTTTGCACAAGGGATTTTTTGTGTAATTCTGTTGTGCCAGAGAACTGTGGTTTGTGGCCATCAGAGCTCATGAAAGACAATATCCTCACCACTAGCAATCCCGTCCGTACCCATGACACGGAGTATTTTTGCAAAGCTACTTGTTTTCTGGTTAGCTTCTGAGTTTTAGATGGAATAGTGCTAAGAGCTGCACCAACTGCCACCACAGAAACTCTTCCTGATTAAAACTCAGTAGTGCTGCATGACCCCACATTTTCCATAGTTGTTGTTTGGTTTTGGTTTTTTTTTTTCCAGCCAGTCAATAAAATGGTCTGTTAGTTTTTATGAATATGCTGTTCTGCATGCAGTGAACTGGGAAGGGTGATCTGACTGAACATTAACTGACTGTTTTGATCTGTAGATACACTTGCATCTTCCTCTGGGTGGAAACACACATTGCTTAAAGAAGAAATGAGAAATATTATGAAGATAAGCCTAATTACCATTAATTTAGTAGTGGAAATCAGGAAAATAATCCTTCTCCCCAAAAGCCACAAGGTGAAACTAACCATATGCACACACAGAGACACATGCTTTCCAAAAAATAAGAAAATAATCAAGCATAGGATTCTTTCCGTAGTACTTTTCAGTTGTAGAGACTTAGTAAATTGTTTGCTCCAAATATATGATAATTAGAGCAAGCAAAGAATACAGGACCTTAAAATACATACATAAAACAAAATAGAAGGGCTTTGTGTCTTAAGCCATTAATTATGTGATTTTTTTTGGTTTGTGCCTGTCATACAAAAATATTTTATGCACATAATAGCATTTTTTAATGTGTTGAAACCGAACAGTAACCAAGCAGAGCAGTCAATGCACCTTTCCCATGCAGATTTCCTGTCTTTCAGAATTTGGCCAATTCTGTTTTGCAAAGTAATAGAGTAAAGAGTGAGAAGGTACCCTTCCTTTTTCTGCCAGGAGCACTAGGGCTAAAACGGAGATGCTGTTTCATTTGCATCTGAGTGGATGTGACCAATAAAAGCAGGGGACCAGTAGGAGGAATAGCAAGAGGAGTCCTTTCCTCCTGTTCCAGAAATAGGATCATGGTATGTTTTCTGAATCATAGCTAGAAACCATGTTTCTGGCTCAATTTCAGAAGTGCCTTCAGTGCTGGCTTATAAACCTGGGCTTCTTTCACCATAATAGAACGGAAAATAAAACTAGAGGAAGAAACGCACAGGTATTTTCCAGAATAGTAAGAATACAAATGACTATTACACAATAATGTTTATTGGTTTGATACTGGTTGGTCCATTCTCTCAACTGAACACAAGCTGTATAGAGTGATATAGCAGAATGTTTGGATAATAATCTTTCCTCACAGGGAAAAACAGAATAATACAGGCATAGCCTGTTCTGAGAGCACACATTGTCCCTGTAGATGGGTGTCCTGAACATCCAGTATCAATTGTGATGATAACCTGTGGAAATTACATGGATTTTCTCTTGATGATTACCAATCTTGCTGTGCAGCTCTGCTGAAGCTTTGCCGTCCCTGTCTGGGAAGAAAGTGTATGTGATGTGCTGATGTCATTGTACATTTCAAATATATTCCCAGTAGTTTTCTCAGATCTAGATCACGCTGCCTCCTTCTTGATTTGCTGCTGCACATTGGACCGAGCAGAGGACAGTACCACTTACTGGTCTTTGTTAAAAGAGGGTGTTTTGACTGGAAGCTTTTAGTGCTGTCTTGACTAGCTTTTAGTACCTTGTATAACTTCAGCTTCAAAATCCTTCTCAGTATAGCTTTTACTGTCTGAAAGCCTGAATTAGTCAGTATAAGAACATAAATGTAGCCCCCTACATCAGCTGATAAGCCTATGTTAATTAGCTGTGCTTCAAGAGCTGGAAATGCTGTATATCAGCACTTAAAATGTTTTTCATTTGGAGAAAGTTACTGTCTAAAGAAAGAATTAGTTGCACAGAAGCAACTTAGTGGACTTGCAAAAAATAAGTAAACGGAATTAGTATAATTACTAACTAGCACAGTATTAACTATTTTATATAAAGCATTTTGTCTTCACAGTCTTTTGTACATAATTAATAAATTTGTAAGGCAAGAGGATCTGTTGCTTGCATGTTATTCATGTAGCATTTACTCGTACTGTCTTCATTATCAACAGCATCAGCTTATGCTGTTGAAAGGTGGGTGACCTACCTGCAAATTTTGTCTTTTTCTTACATCTGTCTTAAGGCAGTGAAAAAAGCATGTGCAGGCAATGCAAAATACTCGGCATGTCCTATGGTTGAAGGCAAGCAATAAAATGCATGATTTTAACAGTTTTCAGTAAGCTGAGATGTGAATAAACTCTTTTGCTGAGGAGCTTGCTAGCCTATAGATATGTATATTTGGGGGAAATTACTGTGATAGAAGCATTAAAGTAAATTTTACCTTTATTCATAGGTTGTATTTCCATTTTGAATGGAGTATCATTAATACACATCACAAGATTTTTAATACTAAATTTCATAATAGTGTTTTCAGTAAATAAATTGTATTTCACCTCATCTATTCCTGTCTAGTTCAATATTCAGTTGGCAGTTATTCTTAGAGTAACATTTATGAGTTATTCTTAGAGTAACATTTATGAAGGACTATAAGGCTAGGGTGGTTTTGAAATGATAGCTGACATAATTCAGCACAGTGATTCACTCAGATATGTAAGCAAATGAGAAAAATATGGATTCATTATTTCCACTGCAAGAATTACAATTACTGATTCATGGAAATTTAAGTGATCTGTTTTGTTTTGTTTTGTTTTTTCACTAGGAGGAACTATACAGATTTACATGACTAAGAATGTTTGTTCCTATGAAATGTGTTATTTCTAGTGATAGGTCTAACAAAGTATGAATTGATTTATTTTTTTTTTTTAAATTAGGTATTCTAATACTGCTTGTATGGTGGTGGCACAGTGTGAGGAATGACGGTCTATACCATCAGCCATAACACTGTTGGTGCTGAGCAAAGCCAGAGTGGTGGGGAGACGCCGATGGCACTGAAAATGGATTGAAGGTGTGATTACACATAGAGATACACTTGTGCTATAAGCCTAGCTGAGGTGTAAGGGAAGGTGCTTGATCCAGATTCCTGTGCTCGTGTCTTCTTTAACAAGTAGTGTGAAAGAATAAAAGTTAGTCTCTAGAGCAAAAAAGGAGGATCTGATGTCTGTGTCATCCACGTTTGCAGACCTAGTAGGTTATTTTGGAATAGGTCTATTCAGGTCCCATTGGCTGAATATCCATGAATGGATGGAAAGCAGTGTATGCACTCTCAGAGATCATCTTCCAGCTTCATTTTGTCTAGGAGGCATCCAGTTCAGGCACTCTGAAATCACTTCATGATACAAACCAAAGCAAGTTGAGACAAAGGGGAAATCTGCTTCAGACCTCCTGATGCAAACTAAAACACTAATGTAGACTTGATTTCTGTAATGGCAGGCTGTGGTAAACACCATTTTGTAATAAAGGCTGGGTTCTGTGAATCCTAAATTGTGGTATGGGAGAGCCTCTGAAGGAGCCCAGAATATGTTAAGCTAATATTTGTCGATATAACTATACTGATAAAGATTAAGTTGACTCTCTAATGTCATACAGTCATTTCAGATTAATTTTTTCAAGGTCTGCAGTGTGTTTTATTATTTTCCTAGGACTCTACTACTAAAATAAATATTATGTGGAGAACATTATTATTATGATAAGTTTCTGAGCAAATAAAAAAATATTAATATACAGTTTTGAAGAAGCAAGAAAAAGATTTTTTGACATTGTTTTGAAACCACTTTTCTTTACCATGCTTTTATATTATTAATAGGCAGACAGAAAATTATTTCAGGTTAGAAATTGAGTCTCTAGTTTCAGGTTGTTGGGAACCTGAATTCCAGATTGGCTTAGTGGACAGATTTGATGTATCTTATCAGGTTTGAAAACATATATGACCCATGTTGGCCTGAAGCCTTGGATGGCATGGCTAGCACGGTAATGAACAGTGGAGCATAAAGCTAAATATCTGCTAAACTGTGCTCAGTAAAAGAATGAAATTAGTAACTTACACTAAACACACACATACACACACCTATTGCTTGAAGTAAAGCCGTCAACATTAACCTTTGTGCTTCAAATAAAGATCTGATGTCAGTAGTGCGTATGCTCATCTCCACAGGCTGGGAACATTGTAGCTTGCTTGAGGTGGTCTGTGAATTTTCAGCTAGTCAGTAAAAGAGACCAAAAGATTTTTAAGTTTGAATAAACTAAAGGGTGGTATTAAAACTGAATTTGGAATTCTCTATCAGCTTCCAGTTTAGTACCAGAAGAAACAATCCTCTGTCCTTTCAGAAGATATAAGTCACCATTATGTTTCTCACACACATAAAACTGATGCAGCTCACATACAAATATAAGTGAATGAAGAAATAGTGAGTAGTTTTGGAACAGTCTCAGAGACATGATCAGAAATAGTTTGTTGTTTGCTGTTTGGTGCTTTTTGTTGTTGTTGTTGTTTGTTTGTTTTAATTTCAGATAATGGTATAAACCTCAATGCATTTAACCAAACTATTAATCAAGGAGCCAAGGAAAAATTCAGGTCAGTAGGGAGCACAAACACAAAACTAAAATTTACCCATTAAACTAAAGAATCTGTCAATTCTACATAGATTGTCCCTCAAGAAATGTTACTTTTTACTTCTGTTTTTAAACATAATATCTTTCCAAGCACACACAAAGCTTCTCTATAGATAGCAATTGTAAGAGATTTAAAAGTATTCCTAGAGATATGATGGGAAGCTGTAACAGGTTCATTATGGAGGAGTACTGCTTTGAATTGCTTCTTGGAATTGGATTGCTAGAAAGTGGTTGAATACCTATCCTCTTTTAATCAAAGTAATTTTGGAAGCATCATTCATGCTTTTTGGTTAAAGCTTAATTGGATTTTGCATTTGCCATAGTATAATCATGTTTAGTACTCAGTATGGTTTCTTTTTCCTCTTTCAGAAGTCACCATTTTTTGTTGCATCCTTTTGAATAGTAAGAAAACAAAATGTAAAAGTTATGTTGAGATATTTTCTACTGTGTTCCTTTTTTAGAAAGATGACTGAGTGAATAATATGCAGAATACAGCTGCTACTGAATGCAGTAGAAGCAAGTATCTTTTCTTCCAATACGGTGCTCTACCAGCACAGCCCATCTTTGGTGACTAGAAGGTAGACAATACCTTCATACATTCATAAAAAAAATGAAAGGCTGTCCCAATTTGTATGTACTTTCAAGGAAGTCTCACTTTTGTAGAGCTCTGCCACTAAAGAAGATGTATCTGAAGTCCATAATGAGTCTCAGCTTTGTCAGTATTCACTATTCACTGGCACTGATTCTGGTTTTCTGGGCAAAGGAACTTCAGAAAAGTGATCTTACCTTTCAGTGGCTCTCTAAAATAGATAGATGCAAATGGACACAAAAACTGCCTTGGTCAAGTAACAAAATTAATTTAACTTTTGTGTAGCAAATGAGTCCAGCAGTATTTTAAATAGACATTTGTTTTCTCCTGACAAGACAAAGTTCTTATTTTCCACTGCATTTTGTTTTACTCTCTCACTAGCAGTATTTCAGACCCAGAAGGACACTGTGTAGTGCCCGGCACCTTTGGTGTTTGTGGAATTAGAGCTTGTGAGGGTGATGTCCCAGGTGGACTAGAATTGTAATGTTTTTTGGCTGTTTACATATTAAATATTCTTTTTACATTTAACCCAATATTAAAAACCTCCTAGTCTGGTTTTGCTGCCTCTTAATGATTACTTTTAATTGGACTCTTTATGTAGTTTTTACTCATCTTCAACACTTTCACTATGAGATTTTCTAAAAACACCAAGCTTTGTGGCAAAGTTCCCTGATAATCATAATTTTTAGACTGCTGTCTTATAGGGCATTTTCTTCTCATAGACTTTTAATGATTTCAGGTCACAGTTTAAAGCCACACACCTTTGGTCAGGTATCAGTATGCAGTTGTTGTCAAGTATCATTTTGGGAGTTAAGACTGCAGATAGGCCAAATAGCCTTTACGCACAGTTACATTCTTAAGCTCAAAGCAAATCAGCAGGGACGGGGGAGCGGTGTGGAAAAGAAACAAAAACAACCAACAACAAAACTATTGTTGGAAGTTTCTCACAGTTCCCCACTTCCTTTCTTACTCTTCCAGGAACATCAATATATGGCAACACTTCACATCTTATTACCCTGTTCTGAGCAGCACAACTCCTTTGGAGGTTTGAGGTTCAGGACAAGTTCAATCCTCTCTCTCACCTTAGGCTTGTGAGGACATTCATAACAGGTCTCTCAAACCAACTCTCCTTGCATTACACATGATTTTTAATATCCATAGTCTATTTCTAGAGGGTTCTCTGGAAGCGTGAAAGTATCAGTAATGTAATAGTGTCGAATTTAATTTCTATTTTTTGTAAAACAACAACTGAGACACTAGTCAATCTTTTTAATTCAAGTGGAGGATTTCATTATTATCTAATTTGAAATGCCTTTCCCTCTTAATGTAGGTGTCTTTTAGTTAAATGTAATGCTTATTTGTAAGAATTTTTAACTGTGGTTGCTGGAAGTGGAAAATAAAGGAAACAAATATATACCCCCCCCCCCCTTAGTCTATATTTTGCTGCAGTTCTTTGCTTTCCTGTATAAACAGAGAAATCTGATGTGCCTTGAAGTCTTCTAACACCAGCTCCTGTTTGAGTCTCATTGATGTTCACTAGAATATATTGACAACCTGTCTAAACAGCTCTGGACCCATAGTCCCCCGATTTGTGGGCATGGACATCTTTAATTTAAAAACTATGCTAAGAAAATGTGGTGGCCTGACCCTGAAAATAGGCATTATTAGGTCTAATGATTACACCTTTAGGTTAATTCTTATCTCTAAACTAAAGTGAATGTGATTTTACCTCTTCAAACAACTGCTACTTTCTGGAGAAAGAGCAGTTTGCACTCTATAGTTAATCAAAATCACCAAATTAAATTAACATGACTCCAGCATGGTCTGTGACTCTTTCTAAAGTAACAGTGGTGGCCTTTACTAGAACAATAGTGCATCTAGTGTATTGTAAGTGTTTAGGGAGAGAAGGAAATTCAGAAGTTCAAAGGAAATGCTTATGAGAAAATCCATGCTTTTATTTATCAGTCTTTTAAAATAAAAGTTTAAAGAGTCTTTTAAATGAAAGTTTAAAGGGGGATATATCTGTCCATTTCTGTTGGAAAATTGATTGTTACAGTAATTTAATAAAGACCCTAACTGCAAAAAATGTAAACGCATGTAAATCTTCCCCTTCTGTAAGCATCTGTGTATCTTCATAGGACCAAAGCCTGTCTGCCTTATGAATTTGCTATCTATTTAGCTTATGCAAAAAATGATATAGTAAGTTAAGTGAAATCAGGAAGATTGTTATTTCATCAGATACTTTTTTAAAGAAGTGGCACTTGCAGGTATACCTGAAGCTCAGTTTGCATAGTCACTATGCTTAGTAATATAGTGAAACATGGCTGCTTTCAAATATTTCTTGCTTTCATTGCAGAACTTGTCTGCTGTTTTAGTTCTCTGGAGTTTTTTTCCTGAAGTACCATAATGATGCTGTGAAACTTTATCACAAGTGTTTTGGAGTAGTTTCTATGTCAATGGTAAATTAATCCATTTATGCTTTCAGAAGTATTGAATATTTTTAAATGATACATATTTTGTATTTTAAGGTAAACCATATGAAGGAGATCAGTACTTCCAGAATGTTTGTGAGCTGATATTATAGATTTTTTTTCTTGCATTTATTTTGAAATGACTCAGTAAAGCTTTACCTTGCAAAATTTGAGAAATGCACTTGAGAAATCTGTATTATGGCAGTACTTATGTAGTCACCTTTTCACTGGAATATATTTCCCCAGTAATTATATAGAAACTATATATATATACACACACACATATGAATTTGAATACATGCATGTGTATATAAATATATTTTTTTTCACTCACTATGAAAAAATAGCACTTTGGAATCTGTTACAAACAGCAGGACATCAGAAATCATTGGAGCACTGAAAGCATTCTTAAGAGTAGGGCTTTTTTGGTAATTTTGAGGGACTTCATCAGTCAGAGTTTAAAAATACCTCTGAAAAAGCATGAGCTCTTACAGCTATGCAGCTGTCATTAGATGTCACAGACCACTTAAATATGGTTCTGAGTATTATTTAATTACTGATGCTATTCATAAAAGTTTTGTGCTTTTCCAGACACATTTGTTGGTATGGCAATCTAGTCTTGCTTTGCATAGGTACAGTCAGCAAAAGGTTTATTGTGTGGCCTTTGAGTAAAACAATACACTAATAAAATTCTAATGTCCTGGTGGAGGTGCAACGTGAGTGTCTGTTATGCCACTGGAGTAAAGTCCAGGATAGGAGCTTAGCCCTGCATGCTGGATGCTGTAATACCTCTAATCCTGTGGGCAGTAATATCATCTGTGTGAAATGCTTGCACAGTTCAGGAACTGCTTTCCACACTGTGTGATGCTTCATAAATAGGACTTTTCTATTCCTCAGCTTTTTGACTGCTTTTAGAATATCACTGGGTAAGGCTGTATAGAAAACTGGTGAACAGAGAGAGCTTACTTCCATTTCTCCAGAAAAGAATGGATTGTCCAGGCAGTTGTTTCTTATCCCCATTTATTAACTGAATGAAGCTAACTTCACATTAAGACTTCTACTTCTTGGAGACTCCTGGCCCTGAGAAAGCTGGGGAAAGTCAGCATATAGTAGGAGCTGATAGCTGACACAAGTTTGCATGTTTCCTGTCTGTGTCTGTAATTCATTCATAGACTGCTGTGTTTCAGAAAACTGCTTTTGAATACTTGATTTCAGTTTCAGAAAAAAAATCTATTAGTTGATCACCCATCAATGAAGAATGATTTCAGAGCTGTGAGATGAAGAGCCAAGGGCCAGATGCATAAGGAGATATTGGCTTGATCCCCACTTTGGCTCACAGCTTTCACTAAAAAGGTAGGAATGCCATTGCAAGTAATCATGAGAGAGAAAATTTGGATTAACTAAACAATTAAGCACCTGTAAGACTTGAAAATCACATTTAGCCTGTCTTCCTTCCCCAGCCTGAAGAAAGGAGTGAGGTACGTTGGCCAGCACAGTTCCATCCATAAATATGTCAATACCAAATGCATTTGCTTTTGGCAAGTCAGTATTTATGAAATCATCTCTGGTAATTCCCTGTTCAGCAAACAAAAACTTAACAAATCTCCTAGACTTTGCAATTGAGCAAAGGGCTAGGGTTAGGTGTTTTGAAAATCACCATTCTTGTAAGAGAAAGAACTGAGAGACATAAATTGTTTTTATTAAAGACGGGATTTCACCAAGGAGACAATGAGCATTCATTTTGATGTTGAGATGCTCATGTGGGAAGGATGCATGGCGTGGTTGAAGAATATACTGGAAGCTTTCCTATGGCAGCTGCAGCATGTGAGATTCAAATCACAAACTGGATTGCATTTCTCTTTCACACAAAAAAGGATACGGGTCTTTTCAAATTTAAGTCCCACTCGTTTTGTGTACCAGCTGCTTTATCACCGTTTAGTCTCCTTTTATTCCACTTACTGTTCTGATATAGTTACAGTTCTTTTAACATCTCATTGAACATGACAAAAATATACATTCACATAGCAGCTGAGTATACAGTATGGTATGACTGG
Source organism: Falco peregrinus (assembly GCF_023634155.1). Lineage (NCBI taxonomy): Eukaryota > Metazoa > Chordata > Aves > Falconiformes > Falconidae > Falco > Falco peregrinus. Next base: position 54,135,752 of record NC_073726.1, read on the forward strand.
ATGGTATAATCTACTAAAGGAATAATAAAAAGATTTTCATTCCATATGTTCTGCATATTTGTGAAAACCAGGCGTGTTAGCTTTGATTTTTCACCTCACATTTGCATGAAACCAGTGTAAGAATGGAAAGTCAAACCCATTATTTCCTTCCACTTAATTTCTTCCAAATAGTAGTGTTATGTTATATCCTGACACAGTTTAATTAGTGGCTCTGGAGATATTTCCTAAACTAAGGTTTGAGATTCTTCAGAAAATTCATTGTGAATTTTTCTGACCAGGAGAAAGCTAGCAGGCTTCTTCTCATCATTATTTTATTTATAGTGTATATGTATCTTTGTGCATGATGTGTGAGAGTTAAAATCATTTCAGTTATATGTACAAATTTTATAAATGGCTAAGCACAGCTAAAACCTGGTTTTTGCTAAGAGAAGTTACAATTCTACTCTTTTCAGATACAAATTTGGATTACAATTCAAGGGAAATACAGATTCCCTCCATTTGTCTGTGTTTTGAGGTCTTCTGAGGACACATCTTTCTAATATAGAAGTTTCACCTTCACTTTCAGGGCAAGGTTCATCTCACTTGATATTCTGTGTTGGTATTGTGAGGCTCTACCCAGACTTCTAAACCTACTTGCAATTCCATCAACCTCTTTTCTGTGTACTGCGTAAAGATATGAACTACTCTAAAAGTACCTGTTTCTAAGATAATAAGAACAGCTGAGGACAGTTATCTTTGATTTTTTTGTGCTGATTTTTTATCAGGTCAAACTTACTGGCAGTGTCCAGAGGCTTAAAAGCAAATATTTGTTTGGTTTTTAAACTTAGCTTTTATTTTTACATTTTGAAAATTTAAGGAGGACTAGGTTATTCTTGATAAAATTTTAGTTTGTGTATTTACTGTATACTTACTTGGAGGAAAGCAAATCTGAATACGAAAAATTTATACTCCAATCACCTTCTGAAAAAATGGATGGAGGTAAGCTGATAGCAAGGTTAAATGTGTGGTTTTCTGATTCTTTCTTGCCTAACATTATTTTAGAAAGTGTGATACACGCATGGAAAACTGACTTTGTGCTGCTGAAATCAACACCACTCAGATTTTTATAGTAAATGTAATGTATATAACCATTGTAAGACTGGGGTTTCCAGTGAAGAACAGATGTAGTTTGGGGTTTTAGATCAATCTTTCTTTGAAGAACACATCTAAAAATACTGTTTACTTACATTTGTAGTAGAATTGTCTATGCTTTCCAATTTGAATAATCTCTCTACAATATGTTTACTTAGCTTACATTGCGGAAGGAAATTTATGTCTGTGTAATATTAAAAATAGTTTTGATATTATCTGTCAAGAGTTGAGAGAGCAAAACAAAATGAATTATGCCAAAGTTTACCTATCAAGAAATTAATCTTGACTTAATAAATAATTGTACAGTATGCTTTATAAGAACCATATATTAAAACTGTCAACCTTTTAAAATGCTGTATGATCCTTTTTGGATAAAAACAGAGAAACTATGGAGATCAATTTTAATAAGTCAGAAGTCAGAGAGTCTGAGGAAGAACTTGTTTGATGTTTGTACATTTTGTCTAATTTTGACATCAAACATCAACTCTAGGTCAAATGAAACCCTTCTGCTTGGTTAAAGGAATACACTCAGGTTTGTAAAAACAAAAATTAGATATATTATTGCTGAAATTCAATAGATTTTTTCCTTCTTCTAAAGTGATAAAGGGAGATATTTCTTCAGAATTCAAGTAATGATCTATTGAGCAAACAATACAGAAGGACTGTTTGGTTATGGAAAATGAACATTATAACTTGTATTAAAAGCATAATTTTAAAATAATTGTAGTTTTCAACATGCAATATGGCTGAAAGTTAAAAGCCATCTCAATTTGCTCTTTCCTGCTGTCCTATTGATTCCATACTGAAATCCATCATAGGAAGAAGATAGGAAAGTCTACAAGTGCATCAAATAAAAGCATATATCCAATAAATAAAAGCATACATCAGGCATAACAGATTGAGAGGCAACTTTCCTTTTGTCCTCTGGCTCTGGAAAGTAAACTTTTCCTTATGTAGCAGTAGAAAGACCAAAGAACTGCAGCTTTTTCACTATTTCAAGCCATCTCTGATGGTCATAGCAGGATCTACAGCAGCTTACAAATGCAATGACCTGCATGGCAAGATAATATATGTTTGGATCTACTTTGTTCTTGAAATCTTTAATGTTTTGATTCGAGTAGTGTAGTTAGGTGGTTCGTAGCAAACAAAAGCATTGGCTTTAGATAAGCAGCTGCCTGGAAAATATTTTACCAGGTCTAGGAAACAATGACTGTTCCCTAAAGAAACCAACTCTGCATAACTGCATGGTCTAAGGACTTCTACTGAATCTAGGAACATCAAATTAGTAAATAAGTTAGTGCGTTACTGTCTAGAAAGAGGAGAACTGGTCAGTGACTGTCACAGAGTAAAAAATTACATTGACCCCAGATTTTCAGTCTGAGATTTTACATGCCTAGTAATACTTCAGTTTAAAAACCACATTCTTCAGTGTTTTTTTGTTTTCATTGTTAATGTTAAAACTTTCCTCAAGATCTCAGATATTTAAAAGTTCTGTATTTCAAGTGAGTTGCTTTGAATGGAATTTTTTTAGCATCTGCTGGTTGAGTATTTGATGCAGAAAGTGCCACAGTCCATTAGTCAAGGATGGCTTCTAGAGGGACAGAAAATGCAACTTGTTATCAAAGGCATTCTGTGGGATTTATCTTTCCAAATATCAGTTCTCTCCAAATCTCCCTTACTTAAAGCCAAAACTGTCTGAAACCCATATAAAACAGAAGGAAGTATGGGGGGATTTATAGATAAAAATATAAACTTTTTGTTCAGCATGGGGTGGCGGTACTTGAAGATTCACTTCAGGGGCTGGTTAGGCATGTAGCAAGATCTGTAGCTGTGACACTCCTTCATTCACAAATGCAGTTCACTCCCATGTAAAAATATGTGTCCTGAAAATGGTTAAAAACTGAATAGGGTCTGCCACAATATCAAATGTTTCATGCTTTTAAATCTATAGGTGAAAGGTTTCTTCTGAATATGCTGTTAGATAAAAGAAAAATTGATCACTTTCATTATCTAGGTCTTTTTCCAAGCTAGCAAGTAAATCACTTTCTTTAATGTCAATTTGAAAACGTTTAAAGAAGTTATTTTGTAGAAGACAGTAATGCTGGAGAACAGGGGCTCCAAAACAAAATAATCATCTGTTCTTGCAAAGCAAGTGTTGAAATAGAATTATTTTGTTTGTAGACTGACAAATGCAAGAAATAGTATTTATTGAAGCCCCTGGCAGAACAGATGGAACTCTGTGCTTCTCAACTTGCTAATAAAACACAAATTAAATCTTGTTTCATATCGGGTATTGTTTGTCTTTCTCTTCCTTTGTTCAGAGCAGTGACAAGAAGGCATATAAATCTACTTTCCCTCTCCTCTGTCCTTCTGCCTACCTTATCTGCTGATTTCCTTACGAAAAGCTAAAATTGTACATTTTTTTTTTTTTGAAGATGGGAAAATACTTTAAGAAATCTAAGCTTCCTTCACAGCCTAAATTTTTTTTATGTTCTTGTGCTCTGTGCAGTAGAAAGTACATTTCCATTTGAAGTCGTGCTGTGGTAATAATTTTACCACATACAATGTAAGGGTAGATCTGTTGCAAGCATTCAGAATGAACAACTTGTAAGCCGACCCTTTCCGTCTCTCAAATAAAGGGTTAATGGTAAAGGTTGGCATGTCTTCTTCAGATTGTCTGTTTTCAAAGACTATGAGCCCCCAAAGCTTTGCCACTTTAGTGGAGCTTACTCACTGTGTAAGTGACATATTACACAAAAAAAAGGACTACTCTGTAGGAAAGCTGATGGAAATACATGAGAAATTACTTCCTTATAACTGCTTCTGAATACTTTTAATGTAAAATTTTATTTGAAACCATGTCAATATATTCAATTAATTATTATACTATGAATTAATGTTACTGAATTTTCATCAAAAGACACAATAAAGTATATAGTGTTTTCATGCTTTCCATGAAAATAAATATTATAGTCTGCTGTCATTATCTTTCTATTGTAAAATTACAAAGCTTTAAGGGTTAACTCTGTCAGTCTTAGAAATGCTGGCATTTGATGGCAGTATTGTAACTGAATTATAAAATGTATGAGATACCTTGGCTGACGTAGACCATAGCTGCCAAGGTCCATAAATATGTCATTCAGTTATTAATTTTTATGATATATTTCCTTAAAAAAAATCCATTGTCCTGCTGTTTGCAGTTGTTGTAAATTAGCAATACTAAAGGTATGATATTAAAAATCAATAGTGGTTCTCTAACTTTCCCCATAATCATGGAGAACCTCTATTTCCAATATTCCTACAACACTGATATACTTCATTGGAGGTATTAGAAATGATCCTTATTATTTGCCCTGCCATAGTGCATTTTGTTGAGTACCAGATTAAATATCCTATATGTAATTTTTATAGATGGAAAATGGCAATTGACTTAAGGGGTCCTCTAAATGCTCCAAAATAAGCTCTTTTATATGTGTTTAATAATGCTATTTTAAGACAATAAGACCAAATAGATAAGACATTAACCTAACAAAGCTACATTTGATTTTATTTCCTTGTTACTGTTTTATAGGATGTTAAAATGTTAGGGTATGTAATTTTCACATATTTTCCTTATATTAAATATTATTAAAGTATTTATATATAATAATTTAAAATTATTAAAAATTGTGCAGTATTTATATACTGCCTTTTATCAAAGGCATTTAGCTTTTTTTCCCTTCAATCTATATCAGAATCATAGTTTTATCAAAACCATATTTCAAATTAATATTATGAAAAAAATTAATATAAAAATGTTTTGCCTTATTCATGTACAGAAACAAAACTAAGAGTCTCTTTCTGAAAACACTAAATAATATTAGCTAGCAGTGCTAAAGTTTTACAAACATTTCTGCTAGAGAAACGTAAGCAACATTTTGTTATGTACTGTGTCTCCTTTGTGAAGAACACAAAAATGCTTGACACTGGTCAGTGTGTTGAGCAATGCTTTTGCTATCAGACACTTTCCAGAAGTTTTATTTGAACCCTTCACTTAAGTGGAAAAAAACAACCCAAACAAAAAAAAAACCAAAAACTGAACAACCAAAAAACCCCCACCCCTCAATAAGACAGTATAATTAAATGTATATATAAAATAAAATTAAAAATTAATTTTGAAGATTGATACTAAAGGGATCATTATTAGAATATAACTGAAGATATTAGTGATTTAATGCTTTACCCCAAGAGCAAAATAAAATAGAAAGAAATGGGATCCTCCCTTCTTTTTTCCTTTCATATATTTGAAACAAAGTATTTTCAAATGTTACCTAGACAGAATTCTTTTTTTTTCCCCCTAAGCCAAGCTGAGCTGGTAAGCAGATGTGCAGCCATTAAGCATAACATTGCAATTATTACCAGATCATAATCGAACATAAACATTAAATATTTCTTCAAAAGATTTTGAGAAATAGGGTAGATGTCTTCTAAAAACTGCTGCGGTTTTTGTCTGGTTCAGCTTGATATTTAATAGAAATGCATCCACGATTCAATCTAGAGACATATTTCCTGTGTATTGCCAAGGAACAAAGCCACTACAATAAACAAGCAGCTATGACTTGGACTTCATCTTCAGCATCATTGGGAGCTTACTGGTAATTGAAGACTGCTAGAACTGTCAAGCAAAATAGCTAAACTTCCTTTTCCAGGAGAGGGAGAAAAATGCAGGCTAGTGTCAGGAAAAGAGGCAGAAAAAGCAGTCAGCATGGATCTGTGGTTTATTGACTTTCTTGGCTACCTCTTTCAACTTTCACTTTCACTCTGCCAAAGGATCACATCCTATGATGCTATAATGACTGCTGCAGCTAGTATTGCATAAAGGACAGTATACAGAACAAGACAAAGAATTTACAAACCTCTGTTCTCTTTTATTAGGAATGTAAAACTTCCAGTAGTTTCAGCTGTTGTTTTTTCCCCTCTCTGAAGCTCGTCTTAAGAACAGACTAGGTTACTTCTCCTTAGGGGCCTTTGTGATCCAGGAGCAATGAGAGGCTTTTGTGTTTTGTACGCTATAAATACAAAACAAAATACTAAACCATAGGGGATTTAATCTCCCCTAGTTAAAAAAGAAAATTCCACTTTCCCAATATTTTTCATAATGCATTTAATAACAGTATAGGACTACAGAACAAGTCCATGAAATTTTTCTGGTTTCTGAATAGCTCTCTTGCTGTTTTTTCCTGCTTAGAATTTATATCCAGTTTCCTTCAGCACTTTGGCTGTATTATGAAAAGTATTTTAGATAAGCAACCCAGAAAGACCATATTTTTTTTTTCTTTTTCCCTCTGTCTGTAACTGACTTATTTTATACATATATATATATATATAAATATAACTGTAGTTATATTTTATCTTTGTATACCATATTTTCCTTATTTTGGTGAGTGAGTTTTTGAAATATATTTCTTTAACTGTAGAGTTAAGAAACTTTTTTCTTTATATTAAAATATACACCTATAATTGCACACTGAAAATATGTCTTAGTTATGGCCTAATATGCCTGACTTGAAAAAAAAAAGACAACTTTTTTAAAAAATGCAACATTAATAATACATGAAATACAATAACACTTCTTTTGCAGTAGATTATTTTTATGTTCTAGAGTGTGTGAACAGGTACTTTGATTTAAACAGTAAAAGCTTTCCAGCATTTACATGGAGAGTTTGAAAGCACACCACCAAATGTGGTTTTTCATATAATTCAGCATGTGTGACGAAGCTGCCCAGAATAATAAGTAAAAAGTTTCATCTCATTTTTGATCACTCTCCTGTATTTTAATTTAGGCTTGACAATTATAATTAATTGAATATTATCAGACTGCTACTTCAAAATTAAAAAATCTATCAGAAAAGTACACTTTGATCTGTGAATGTACTTTGAATCTTCTGGAAGGAAAAAAGATTTACCAATTCCTCTAAATCTAAACTTTTTCAGTGTTAATTTCAGTAAGGTGTGTGTTGAGAGAATAGTGCAAAGCATTCCATATCTCCTCTACTTTTCTTTATTCACCTTACCAGTTTTTCCCACTAAACCTCTTTTATGGTCTTCTGAGAACAGATATTTTGGAAAGGACATTATCTTTAGACATATCTAATGAAACATTTTCAGTGGGGTCCCAGCATGAAAGAGCATGGGAATCTCAGAAGCTTTTAGCTATGTGAAAATTTTGGCACCTTATACTTAGTGGGAAGTTTTTTTGCCAGACACTAATGCTATAGTTCAGTTAAAATTAAGCAGGCATGAGACTGATGAGACAAAGCTAATGTTTTGAAGAAGCTGAAGTTATTCCATATTTGGAAGCCTAATTCTAGGTAAGAAGCCTTTTCTTGTATTAGATTAGAAAGATGGAAGCAATTTTAAAAAACATGTCCTACTTTTTCATCGTTTTTTCCTAATTTAGACCACATGATGCAGTTTTGATTTCTTCTGTTCAAAATTTCAACTATATAAACTTTTTTGGAAGAATGTAATATACATCAGATGCACAGTTGATCTTCCAGTCTTTTCCTCCCTGCTCTGGCCTCCTTCCCTTTTAGAAGCAGAAATCTGCTACAAATTACTATACTTTTCTGCTTCTTTCATGTGCATAGGCTGACCTGTCTGTTAGCAGCAGGCTGGGAACTGGAAAAAGCTCCACAGCTTCTCTGCCCTTCTTCTGCACTGTTCAATCATTCGAATAAGGGACTTGCAGAAAACTGGTAAAGCACTTTGGAAAGCTATGCAGTCCAGTGCGTAGTGTGGACCTCTGTATTAAATGTGCTGTGATTGAAATACAAGACTTGCAGGAAGAAAGCTCCATGGTTGTAAGAAATACAGAACCTATGTATACTAGACAAAGTATGGAGCTATGTACAAAGTTCCATTGAACGCTTCCAGCAGTGATATCTATTCATGCTATTTTGCACTGTTAAACCCGAAGAATGCCCTTCAAGACAAGATAGCTCTGTAGCCTTGGAAACATCCAGCTGTCCATCGATAATCTGCCCAGCGCTTCTGCCATTTTTCAGAGCTTTTATCAATGTTTACCAGAACAACACCTTTGACTCAAGCTTGGTTATCCTGATGGAAAAATCACCATTAGCCACTCTGAATTTTTGATTAAACTTCAGCAGCCTGACCTGACAAAAATGAGTTTGTTCTGCAAGAGCAGGTCTTCCTGTCTATCCAAAGCCTGAATCTTCTTTCAGTTAGTCCTTCTTCAATCTCCCTATTCACTCACAGAAACTCCCATTATTGCAATAGTTTGAAAAAATTAGCCTTTTCCACTTCCTCAGAATGACCTGAGAGGAGGACATAATTTTTCTTGGACAAGTATCAAGCACCACTACTGTCATTTCAGGTGATAATTTACTCTCAACTTACTGTTGAGATCTGGAGTTGCATGTCTCAACTCTAACACAATATAGAGCACAAGGCTTCTGCCTGTTGCTGTCTCAGTTGAAATATGCACACTAAACTGAGGGACATCAGATGTAGAATGATGCTGTACATTTTTGAGAAAGGATCAAATATATTTTAAGGAAGGGTTCAAGGAACAGACTGGCTTCATGAATCAGTTAAATTGATTGACTGAGATGCAATCCTGAAAATCTGTTGCAAACTTCTTATGCAGACTCAGGCAATTTATTGACCTTCCTTTTCCTTCATTCTGCAGGTTTTTTTCCTTCTCAAGTTTTTGGTGAAAGTAATCCCACTTCAAGGGATTGACTTTGCCTATATGGTGGTATGACCAGTTCCTTAGAAAATGCTACCAAGGAACTGTAATTTCATTTGTAACTTCTTGGTTAGTCATAGACAAGGCATTTTCCTTATAGAAAAGCACAGAAGAAAAGGTCTGAAATAAGATGCTCCTCTGCATAGGCTTTTCTGAGGGCATGAGACAGAACAGCAAACCCAACATAGAAAAAGAACTGCAGAAGTCCTATTTTTAAAGTCACTTTCCAGCCTTCTGGATAGAAAACGTTTTTGTTTAGGATTTTTAGGATGAAGTACACCAAGACTTACCAAGTAAAATGTTCTAATTCTCTGGATGGACTTGGAGATATGTCTTATATTACTCTCTGTATCAATAGATGCTGAGAAAAATACACTAGCCTCTAGAGCCTGCGCTTTAGCAATGCAATAAATGAGACAATCATCTAGGGGACAGTCAATTCTAAGGTACGTTGGAGAGATGGTATAGGCATCTACATTAGAAAAACAGTGGGGCACAGTGATATGGCATAACCTGGCATCATGGAGTAAAACCTAGTACGTAATACCTAATAGGTATTTAAAAATACGATAACAAACTGAGAGAAAATTTGTTTTGAAATAGATAAAGACAGACTGAATCTTGTGCATACAAACAGAGAATGTCCAGAGTTACTTATTGGAGCAGCTTGCCTATACATTTGCTATTTGGCTCCAAACTTTCATTGCCATGTTTTAGCCCATAATTAATTTTTGAAAAATCTGAAAAAGAGAAAATTGAATAGAATCATTTTTTTTCCTTTGTGTGGTTGGTTATATTTAGATAAAAGTTTCAGAGATCTACATCTTGTGATTAAAAAATTGCTCATTTAAAAAAATCAATAAGAAAAGGGTATTGATCAGATTGTGAAATATGATAGACTTAGTTTTTATTTGTAATTTTCAGCATATAAAACAGATGTCTTTGAGCATCACATTCATATATATATATATATATATATCTATATATATATATCTATCTAATCAAACAGCTAAGTAGACCAAGGGATGTCAGGCTTGCTTGGCATGTCTTGTATGCAAATCACGTCTTGTAAATTTATTATAATTAAGGTGGATAATTCTTTTAAATGGTAGAATTACATGAATAAATCCAAATGCGTTGCTACCACAGGAATTGAATTCAAAGTCCACTGTAGGCCTAGGGGAGCTGGCAGTGTCCAATTAAATGAAAAGCATGTCTAATACTAAGTGGCTAATAGAAACATAATTACCATGGATAACTAGAAATAACAGGATTAGAAATGAAAATTTATGCATTGTAATTCTGATCCTGAATTTATTGTCCATGAATTCAGTAGTGAATCCATGCATAGCAAATATCAGGATTGGGACTTATATGAGAATGGATCAACTTTTATTGTTGTCTCTTGAGGAAATATGTACTAGTTGGTGTATACACATTTACCTTCCTTCTACTACCCTAGCTAAAACCACTGCTGTAACGCTATAACATTGCCAAAGTCGGGCTACAGACATGCTTAGACCAACACAGACCCACACTTCAGTATGGTCTGATTCACAGGTTTGTTCTTGCTAATAGCTGCAGCTGTGGGGAGCCTTTTTACTGCTATGTAGGATTTTTAGGGGACATTATCAGCTTATTGAAATGAAACTGCTTTTGATACAAAACCTGGACTGGGTGAACTAAAACTAGGGTGATTTCATTGTGTTGCCAAAAATACATGCTCTGATAAGGCCTATTGTGTGCTGCCTATGTGCACAAAGAAGCTAATGAGAAATAACATGTAGGTAGTGTAGTACTAGGAAAAAATATTTTTAACTCCCTTTTAAGAGGAGGAAGGGAAGAACCAGGCATGAGGATCCATCCTTCCTTTGAGTAGTTGTGAGAAATAGACTACTATTCTTGAATTTTACTTGTAAATTAATCTATGTTGGTTTTTTTTTTCCTAGATTGCTCTACTTTCCACGGTACATTACCTAGATAATCCGTTATAACACTTACGCAAAAGACTGTATAATTTGCTCTTGAAACATTTCTATTTATACTGAGCTTATCCAATTAAAAATAATAAACACTTAATTCTTACAGCTTTATACAACATGGTTTCATTACTGCAATATAGTATTGGCAAGAAAAATAGTAATTATATGTCTGTAATATACCTACAGGTACTAACAGATTCAATTTAACACTTTTTTGGCCCAAATGTTTATGTCCTTATCCTGAGGAAACTTCTGTCAAAGATGTCCATAGTTTTTAATACATCCAGAGGAAGATCCTGTAAATAAATTCTCTTCACATGCAGGAACAGCTAAATCTCGGTCTTGTGATGCTCTGTGCATAGATCATAGATCAGAATTTTATTGTATAAAGGAAAAGTACATCAAGGTTGCAAAATCAGAACATCAAAGAACTTACACATTTCACAAAGCGAATCTCTTATTTTACCTTCTCAAGGATACATTACTATTAAAAGGCACCATGTACTTAGTTTTGTTTTGATTCTTTGTTTATTGCAGAACATATGAAGTATTTGTAAATAAGCTAATACCTTCTATTTCTATATTCAGGCTTGTCTTATTCTCCTCTACATTCTTAATAGTTTTATCATTCTGACAACTAGTGTGATACTATAAATACAGCAAACAGGGCTTCCATGATGTAACAAACCCACCTGCTTCTGTAACAAAAATATTACTGAGCTTTCAAGTTTTGTGACCATGTGCCTGTAGTAAACAATCTTTGAGTATAACTTCTAGAAGTAAGGTGCTTCAGTGAAGTGGACTAACCTGGACATTCACCCAGGACCTGCTGCTGGGTTTGAGTTTTATGATGCTTGGCCTGAATTTGATTCGGTTTTCCCCAGGCTGATTGTGCTGCAGCTCTCTCTGTCCTTGCCCTTGTCCAGCTAGATGCCTGCTTTCCAGCGGCTCAGCCTCCTTGGCACGGGTACAAGCAGTGTTCCACAGCCCTCTCATCCAGAAATGTCTCCTGTCTGACACACTGCCCAGTTTCAACTGTTACTGAGCTTTGGCCTTTCATGTCTTATATGAACTGCATATACGAACCACAGCTCTGTAATTTTCCTGCAAAGCCTCACGTTGCTTCCAGAGGTTTTCCAGCTCCATCTCAGTCATCCATCTTTCCGAGCAGACTCAGAAGTCATGCAGGTATTACAACACTGATCATCTCTAACTTTTGCTAGCCCAAGAAAATAATGATTTAAGCAGAACAATGCAAAAGTTGAATGTGTTTTCTCACAGAAGTTAATTACTGCCTATCATACATTCTCTGGACTTGGAGGCTAAGAATAAACATCCAGCGGCCTTACTTTCTTCCTTTTCTTCTTTCAGCATCTTTTTCTTTTAGAGTATGGATCTCCACATTCTCTTCTTAGCAGTTGCTTTTTTCTTCTCTTATTGTAAACAACTGGAGAATCTTCCTTTATAGCTTCAACCTTTTTCAGATAGTCCTTGATTGATTTCAGTCAATTTCCTTACGCATCTGTTGCCTGACCCACTTCTCTGAGTTTTGAAAAGCTTCTTAAACTCAGAGGATTGTTTGTTTATAGTTTCAGTATATTACTATTGCATCATGGTTTCATACAAAAGTTAAAAAAGGAAACAAAAAAGTTACACATTCAAATAAGTCTTGCAGCCTGTGATTGAGCCCTCCAAATCAGTTTCAATTATTAACTTGTACCCTGACAGGCTTCTCAACTGTCACATAAATGTGGAAATCAGAAAAATTGAATGCTATAGGAATGCAAGATCTATACAAACACAGCCTTTGAAGGTCATTTTTACTTTGAAGGTTAATTTTTGTCGCTTAATATCTGGCTATTTATTTAACCACACAATGCACAAACATAATTCAGTTAATTGGTACACGCACACCCTCCCTGCAATCCCCAAACCTCTTATTCTGGGACTCAACATCTGAAATAATCCAGAGTGTCTACTGAAAAGTTACCATGAAGGTAAAAGATGTCCAGGAGGAAAGGAGAAAAAAAGGGTTACAGAGCAGAACATTAATTATATCACATGGGTCCCTGCTTGTAACTTAAATGCCAAATCTAATTTCACCACCAATTAAAATGCACATAAGTGCTAATCCATGGACTGGCTGTCAGGGGAACAGGTAATTCTGAAAGAGGAGGGATGTGTGTCAGAGCACTGCTGCCAGGTCTAGCGGACTTCTCAGTACAGAATGCAACATGAAACCCAGGAGGCTTTGGTTATCTGACTGGCTTACTGAACCATAAAGATGAAAATGTTCAGCTTGGGGAAAGACTGAAAATTGGTTTTACCTTTTTTCTTGCCAAAAAGCAGGTTGAAGTGGAAGCATAACATAATGTTTTAAGTTGAACTAGGTGTTTCTTATAGGTATTTCTTCCAGGTGTGAAATACTGTCCCATAAAAGTTAAATACAGAGATCTTTTTTCAATATCTAAATTACTATTTTGAGATAAAAAAACAAATAATTTTGAAGACATCAAAATTTAGCAAAAATATTAGCAAAATCTGTCATCTAATGAAAGTAAACTTGTAAATCATTTTGTTGACCTGAACTCTGACTTTTTGGTGTTACTGTTAGAATGAACAATAGATCTGGTTCCTTCGATTATTTTTCCCATGACATGATGGTAAAACTATTTTTATAGGAGGTTGCCATGGGCCTACCTCTTTAAAAGTCTACAATAATGAAAAGTTTCATTCTTCTCATTGCTTGCAGTCTTTAAATACTTCATTCAATCTCAACCTCATACTTTAACTTCTGATAAAAAATTACTTCACTGAAATATTTAAATGATACTATATGTAGTATTGTTAAAGTGTATAGCTACATTTGTATTAGAAAAATATATTTCTGCATTTTGTATCATACAAGGTAGTTCTTAATCACTCAGCTACACATTTTCATTTTTGCCCATCTCTGTTTTTCTCATTTTTATATTCTCTCTCTGGCTTGACTCTGCTTCAGAAAAAACACTGTAGCATGTGCATAAGTGCTTGCCGTAGCTGATTGAAGATGGGTTTTCATACTGCTAGAAAATCAAGTCTTCTTTCTTAGCTGAAGTCCCTGCATTCAGCTGCTCACACACTATGGGTCAGCTTTTCGGCCATATCACTACCTTCTCAGGAAAGTAAAAAATCAGAAACATTCACCTTGCAAGCCACCAGACCCATCTTTCCTTTCTACATTTAGTTCTTGCCTTTAGTGTATGCATACCAGAACCTCGATGATAGGGTTTTTTTATCATTTTATCCTGGTGGTAAAACAGCTATCAGCTGTGTCTGAAAGCTTGCAGGTTTATGGGGTCAAAGGGGCACCATCCCAGGCATCCAGTGAATATGGCTGCTTCCCTGAATTTGTGCCACTTTTTGTTATCTTATTCTGCCTTTTTTTTCTTCCCATTTTTAATTTTTTTAAAATTCTATTGTTTGTACTTCAAATCAGGATGCCTATGCAAATTTATTTTCAAATGTAACATGGTGATTTTTTGTGCCATTTAAAAGGTAGTAATAGCAATTACTACTACCAGAAGGCTTACATCTGGGAAAGCTCTGAAATCTGTGTAACACATTATACCAAACTACAGTACTCTGTTAGTGAGACCTGGAAAGCTTTCTTGAAGCTAGCTGTGAAATCAAAGAATATGCAGGTAGTGAAATTAACCTCTGATAATAGCCAGAGCTAAAACTGTATGCTACCAGACACATCAGAAGAGAGTTAACTGAATTTCTGTATATAGACAGGTTTTTTAAAAAAATTTTTTAGCCTAGCCACAGCTTCTTGATGGTCCACAGAGTCTGTAATTCACCTACTCTGAACTGTATCGCGCAACAGAAGTACCTGTTACTACCCAAACACCTCTACAAACAGCTGCAGCTGTGATTAAGAGAAGTATAAACCAATTTACTAACCCATTGCTGCTTAATTTAATTTGAACATCCCTTATGGCTTTAGTAATCTAGTTTTATTATGTAATGTTTTATTTGATCCAAATATGCTAATGAAGGAGACTGGAGTGTGTATGAAGGCAAGGGAAAAGTAGCAAAAAGAGAAAAAAATACAATAGTGGGAGAAGACAATTATATGTTTGCTATCTTTCCTTGTGTTAGTGGGCTTTAATCCTAAAACAGATGTGTAAAGAATGTCGAAATATTTTTCAGGCTAATTCATAGCAAAGTGAAGTCACATTTACTATTTTTTAATCCACACATGGTTTTGATTGGACAAAAGAAGCCAGTTTTGTTAGTGAATTATAAAGACTGAAACTTCAGGTTCATCAAAGTGTATTAGACATCCTTAACTTACTTGAATGTGATGACCTTCTGAAGCTGATGAGATTCCATGTGCTTAAAATTAAGCACGTGGTCTAGTAATTTGCAAGGTCAGACACCTTAAAGGTTGGCACTCATAAAAAAAAGTGAAAGAGGAGTAAGTCTGGTGTGTCAAGAAGCTGTTAAAAGTATTCCATTTTTAGTAATAATACTTTTCATAAGCACAGAATCTCCTAAACGAACCTGAGGTATTTGTCTAACTTCACATAATTTACAGAAACCCTATCCAATCTGAACTCATTATCAGTCTACAAAACAATTCATTACAAAAATAAGACATTCTGGCTATAAAAAGGAAGGCAGAGCTAAGCATGAGACATCTTGGACATGTATTAAAAAAAAGCATCTGGTAGAGAATGAAATTAACCTTCAAAAAATTAGATAAACAAGATAAAATTAGGTGGTTTTAATCCAGGTATCATAGGAGGTTTTTTTTTCTTTAAGGTCTCATTGCATATTGAAAAAATTCTTATGTAGCCTGTACTTGCAAGTAGATTTTCTCCCAGGTTTCTTGAGAAAATAAATTACTCTGTATCTTCCATATGTTGTACCTCATTGCATAACACCTACATAGTACATGCTGCACTGCTATATACTTCAGGAATGCCCCGTATTGAAGACAGGCGGTTTGACTACAAAAGAGGAAAAAGGTGCTTTAAAGAACAAGCCTGAATACCCTTTCTTTCCCCACATGCAATCAGTTTTCAGGTGGTTTGGAAGAGATTTTGGTTTCATTAACTGTCTGTTCCCTTTGCCCAAGACGGGCATTTGGCTGTTTGAAGAAAAGATTGAGTCCTCTGCGCTGACTCTTTCTGGGAGCACTGTGCAACATTTATCTTTTGCAGGGTGGACAAGCAGTTCTCCTTTCTTGACTGATAAACATGGCATGGATTTTCACTCTGCTCTGCAATGGCTCAGTGGTTTGATTTTATTTTTTTTCTTGCCATTGTTCAAGTACAAATCAATAGCTTATGCCACTTTCTTCCTTCAAAGCATCTGTTTGGCCAATTCCAAGAAGAATCAAGGTTTTTAGTTGGCTCTCAACAGTTAGAAATCACTGTTCTGAAAACTTAAGTGCTCCCACCTGTTGGTCAAGTGTGATATTTGACTGGTTTAAGGTCAAGTAAATGCTGCTTCAGCTCTCCACTGCATTGTGGAGAGGAGAGAGATTTTTGTTTCTGGACAGTTACAGAGGTCAGTGGTCAGGAGGCTGCAGGTATGGAATAAACAGTTTGTTAGCAGGAGGTAATTAAAAAAAAATCCTGTGAAAGCTGACTAGACATCTAGGAATATTGTTCTGTTGTTGTTGTTTGGCTTAATTTTCTGTTGTTTTTTTTTTTTGTTCTTGTTGACGGTACAAAATCAGAGAGCATCATAGTGCTCCAACTGTGCTGTGGCCTCCAGGCTAGGCTATTTGAAGTCCCAAAAACTAGCAAGCTTTTGGGACTGCTGCAATCACAAGAGTAAGTACCAACAGACAAAAGTTGGTTGGTGGACCATGAGTTTAGGAAACCAGGTTAATGAATTTTAGGTCCAGCAAATGAAATATCTTATGTCTAGTGTCATCCCTGTGGGAATTAAAGGGTTTTTGCTCACAGGTCTATGCAATAAGAATGGTGCTTTTGTTACCAAGATCTGCATATGCACACCTTATTCCTGGTTATTATTATTTCATATGTGTATTCCAAGAGAGCTGTGGCCTCCCATTTAAGCTTTCCCCTGTGTTTGTGCCATGCTGCTTTGTGTGTCAAGGCCAGTTCAGCATTTTCAGAGTCCTCAAGTATTCAGCTGAATTCTGAGTACAGCTCTCTGGGATTGTTATTCAGGGGGTTGTTTTGATGCGTACTGTTATTGTTCTCCACACGTTGGTTTTATTGCATGAAATGCAAAATTCCTTGTTTATTTTCTGACAAGGGATTAGCTTCATCTCGAGTAAAAGAATGCTTTGGATGAGCTTCTGCTGCTAACAGTGAGGAGGATCCTAAGCTCCAAGTCTTTAAAACTTTTTATGTGAAGCGATCAGTGGGGATATTTAAGTTGACTAAACTGATGGAGATTACCATACCGAACAACCCTCAAATAGCTGAAAAGGTTAGACATATGTTTCAGACAAATGTACATTGGTAATTGAAAATTGCAGTGTTGAAGAGTTACAAAATATCATAAGAAAACTATAGCAAAAATGGCATAGGATTTTTACAGAGAATTTTACCTGAAAATTAATGTGTTAAGTGTAATGTAATTATATATGATAAACAACATTTTTTCTAATACATTTGGAATGCCACTTTTTAATTGTAAATTGTATAAAGTTGCAATCCATTAGCTAATTGGATTAAGCTGTAACTGAAAAAATAAAAGATGCTAAATTATCTAGGTACCTAAAAATAAATGTCAAGATAATGTATTTGTTCAGTTAATAAAGCCAATCTCAGATAGATTTTAGGAGGGTTGTTATGAAATCCTAATTCACCTATCTTTTTGTAATATATCCACATAGAATTTATTGTAAATATATTCACTTGGAATTTACTGTTTTCACGTACTACTGCAGGACTTACTTAACGGCCAGTGATATTTTATTCAGACTTTAAGGTGGAATGACCAAAGGAAATTTTTAATAATGAAAAAGGTTACTTATGCATTGTTAAAGATATCTAAAGCCCTTAAAAACTACAGTCTACTCCTGCCCATACATTGCAAAGCTGCTCAAACCATACTGTGCATCTTCATTGCATTGGGATTCTAGACAGGAAAGTTGGTTGGGGAGAGGTTCCTCAATTTTGACAAGGTTAGACTCAAGTTATTAATGAAAGTGGTTTTCATTTGTACCAAGGTACAACTGTATTTTCTAGAGAAAACTGTAAGACTGAAGCTGCAAACTCTAAGTCTATATCTGAACAGTTTTAACTTCAGAAACAGCTATATTTCTCAGTTTGAAAGGGACTTTTTTTCCTCACGGAAGGCAAAAAATATATACTATAAGTTTTAATTGTATTTTAAGAAGTTGAAATGAGGTTTACTACATACCATCACGAATCTTTTTCTTCGGCCTTCAGAACTTGGGCACTCAGGTTGACTTGTATGCTTAGATAGGCAGGGGAGACCCAAGGCTGCCTTCCAATGACACTTCTCCGGTGATCCAGCATAGCACACCTAACTCAAACTACATAGTTACAAACTACAGTAATTATTGTACTGTAGGGTTACACAAACCATTTCCAATAATTATAGCTCTCTGCAGAACACCTGTAAGATAATGTACTTATCATCAAATGAAGAAACAGTTGAAAATATCTGTGGCAAATGTAATATTGTAGAGTTCACAGAGGGGAGAATGGTTTTCACTCTTCACAAATCACTGCTATATAAAAAATAAAAGATAAAGGTACTTTATTTATGAAGCAGTAGTCTCTGCTCTTTGCTGAAATGAATTCCATTTTTTCAGGATGCAGCAATTAGAGAATAGGAGAATGATTAGAACTCTGCTTTTCTTTTGGTATCTTGATGCATGTTAGTAGGGCTGTTAACCTCTATCAGCCAGATATCCACAAATTAGGGAAAGAACATGTTCTGGCAGGACTCCAGGCGTGCTACTGCCAACGGATGCACCTGTGTGCTGGGTGTAAGCTTTACAAAGGGTCCAGAAAGTAAAAGAGAATGTAATTCACTGTAATTGTGGTGGGGTTTTTTTGTTTGGTTTTGGGAGGCTTTTTTTAAGCCTTGTGAGGAATAAATTACCTTATGATGGGAAATGTCCCTGTGATATGAAATAACAGAGGGTTGTGTTCTGCTTCAAAATGAGCAAAACAGTCTTATTCTGCTTTATTACTCAAAAAACCAAAAAGGGCAGGGGCTGGGGAGATGGGATTATACAGAGCATTCCCATTGCTTTTGAGTACCTAAACAACGTATTCCATGCACACTTCAGTTTAGGTACTATTTGTTGACTCTCAGAGGTAATTTCTGTTTTTAGAATATACACTAACGAACATATTCCTGTGCTTTTAAGTGACTATGTCTTTGCAGAGTACATTCATTTGATCATACAACTTCTAAAAAATTACGCTGATGCTGGCCAAAAACATCAGGGTTTTTTAATTTGTAGATGTTCCAGCATTACCTAAGAAAAGTTTCAAATATATTATTCTCACCAAAGGTGTCTGTTGGTTTGGCGGAGGCATGCCAGATTGAGCCAAAGCTGAAACTCAGGAGCAGCTGTGAAATGTCTCATGCTCCCTTGGAGAATTGGCAGTATTTCTAATGAAAAGCTGTACTAGAATTTACTTCATTTATTTTTTCATTCTTCCAGAGGAACAAAGGGTGCACATTAATGAAGTGGTAAGAGCTGTGTTTATGCTTATGCCTACTGCAGAAGTAGTAAGATGGTACAATGTAGAAATGCAGACCCTCTCATGAGTAACCCTAAAATTTTGTAGGCTTAAGAGAACCTTCCCTGTAAGTACTTAATCCTGTGTAGAGTTTTCATGCTTTTCCATGCAGCATCTGGGAGATTATAAACCTTGTAATTCTTGGGAGAGCTATACCTGCAAACTCCCTAAACCCAAAATCATGAACTGTGAGTAATTCTCCAAACTTTCCCTGTGTGAGGATATGACCTAACTGTTGCAAAAAGGTAGGAGGATAGGTGGAGGGTAGGTAGATTCATAGATAAGAAAAAAAAAAAAAAGTGTTGATGTGTACTGAGATGATAGCTACGTTTCGTCTCAGTAGAGATTGTCCATATCCATACGAACATATCCATAGAGATAGTTGGATCTCTCTATTTTCCTATGTTCCCTGCCAATCCTTTTTGAAAGACAGAATTATTTGAAAGGATGTTTCACTATATAACCTTCTTTCTTTAATATTTCTTATAAGTAGAAGCTGCATAAATTTCTAATTTGTGTCATGCCAGTTGGACACACAGGGTAATAGAAATTAAGAATAAACTTTCAGTTATATTAAAAGAATATTAGGTTAAATTAAAAATAAAAAAAGAATTTACTGAAACA
The DNA here is from genome assembly GCF_023634155.1 of Falco peregrinus. Classification (NCBI taxonomy): domain Eukaryota; kingdom Metazoa; phylum Chordata; class Aves; order Falconiformes; family Falconidae; genus Falco; species Falco peregrinus. The sequence goes on from NC_073726.1 coordinate 54,155,998, forward strand.
AGAGCATAATAGTGAGAACCTTGTGAGATCATAATCTGAAATTTATATATCATTAGCAAAGCAGTTTTAGAAAAAAAATACCAAAATAGGGGCTAGTTCTGAGATCATGGAGGTGTAATCTGGCCATTGGTCTGTAAGGGCATTAGAAGTGGGAAGGGACATTTTAGACCTCATTAGGAATATTTTCTGTCTGAAGATTAGTTACCAAGTTGATATAAGTTTGATTTCCACGGGTACCAGAGAATGGTGGGATTTGGTGGTGGTGAAGTTTAGGTTTGATTCACTCAATGCTTTGTGTTGATGGTGTTTCAGTGATATAGCGGGGAAGGTACGTACACTGCTTGCATTGGGTGTTTAAAGTAGCTTTCCTGGTAAGGGAGACAGAGACGCTCCTCCACAAGACCAAATGTAGGACTCACCTGCCCTAAAACTGTGATTATGCAGCCCTCTAACCTGACATACCAGCTGCCTGCTGTCCGTGGGGCAGTCATGGACTCCTGTTTGCTGTGGCCTCAAGATTCTGGCTATCCGTGTGCATTGCCAGGACATTTTCTGGATGATTTAGATCACCAGTGGGGTGATTTAAGTGGCAGTTTGTTTGTTTGGGTTTTTTTCACCCTGAAAATGTCTGGGTTTTATTAAGTCGTCTCACAGAGGAATCAAGTAACTGCAGAGGTGTATATGGTCAGCATATGGGAATGGGACCTACCCTTTCAGAACCTGTAAACTCTTATGTTGGCTTGTTATGTCCCCTGAAAGTGTACTCCAGCAGAAATCCACCTGGCCACCGTCTGCTGGGGATGCTGCTGGGGCCATTTGGCTTCCAGCTTGCATGCCACTGTTAGGCAGCTTTAGTATTGCCTCCCCCTGCCAAAATCAGTGAACAAGTTGGTTTTCTTTGTGGCAGTCTTGCACTCTGCCACTCTCAAAAGCTGATGACCTCTTTCTAATCTACATAGAATCTTCAACTGCTAAACTTGTGTAATTTATCATGTCATTGCAGCTGCCTCTGGAATCTTGTATGGGAATTTTGATTATTTTAATCACAACATCATTTTAATTGGCTTTATGAATGATACTCTTTAAAACTTAAAATTAATTACAGAGCATAATTTACATTTTTAAAAAGCACAGTTCATAATCATGAATGAACAATACATTTACTTGACCTGAAGCTTTTTTGGTTATGGTATAGTGATACAGACAGCTTCTAATATATTTTGTACTCTGTGTTTATTCTTAGACCAGTGGGGTTTGAGTTTTTTTTTGAGGGGTTGGTTTTTTTGAATGTCAAGCCTCCCTAGAGGCTAAAGATTAAAAGAAAAGACTCCCCGAGGCACTTCCTGTAAAATAATGAAAAAATGTCCTTGCCTAACTCCAACCTACAAGCCTGCAATTAATAAAATAATGTAACTATTCTGTTACATATTCCCATATATAAGCTAATCTATTTGTTCCTATATTTTTATCAGTGTTTTGTAGTAGAAGATAAGATGCCAAGGATTTTCTAGTGTGCTGTTAACTTGAGTGGATATATTTTAGTATCAACACAAATCATAGATGCTGCCTCCTATACTAAAAATGTCATTGGAAACTGGCACTCATGGAAAAATAAAAGATAAGATAAAGCTTTCTATAACTTAATACCATCTTTTCCTGTTGGTATTCTATATGTAATGAGACAAAATAAAATCTGTAACTTCTTTTCCCAAATAAAAACAGATGCTCCAAAATTAGCTCCTCCTAATACCCCAAATCTGCTTTTGGAAACCTGTGATTGGTAAGCACAAGATTTTATTTTCTTCTGCAAATAGATTATGTCCTAAACCATTAATATATAGATATTTATGCAGTTACAGAATGATCTGCTCAATTTTTTAATTTCTTTTTAAAAATATATTCTGAGATAAGGTCACAATTCTAAGATATTTGAACAGTTAAATTATAGGTCAAATTATATTTCAAGAGGAAGCTGAGGGTCAGATTTTTCTCTGACCATGTATGAAGTGATAATAATTCTGCTGCTTATTTTCTGGCTATGTCATGAGAGTTTTTGTCAGAGAGGGAGTGGGCTCACTGTACCTGCATAGCAGATTGACACAGTTGCACTAAACTAAAGTTACTCGGAGACAATGTTAGAGATACTGTATAGGTATAAAGCCAGCTGCTCTCCAGCAAGTTTCCTTGTATTTCAAAGTCATAGTATTTTTTACCTTATTTATCTCTCAGAAATCTGACCTGGTTCAACTGGATTGAAACAAAACTGAACTAACTTGACTTATGTGATGAAGTGATGGTCTTGTAAATCCCACTCTACAATAGTGCAGTGCTTCCATGCTAGACAACTAGTATTCATTTTTCATTCGAATGATTCCATTTTCACCTAATATGAGATTATATTTGGGATATTTTTAGTTCTTAATCATTGGAAACAGCCTCATTCCCCAAGCATATCCCCTAATCTTGCCCCCAAACCTCTTCATATTCTGAAGTTGATTTTTTTGATGTGTTGATAAATTAACTGGCAGGAAGTAGGTGTTGCTATAGCTTAACTGTCAACACAATTAGCGGACAGATATGAGTTTATATAATTTCTTTTATCTTGATGCTATTATATAGTCAAAGATTAGGCTAATAATTTTGACATTTCCCCTGTTTCAGTTTCTGTAACATTAACATGCCGTTGCCCTTCCTATTACTTCCATATGTTCTAATAAGAAAACAATAGGAAGGCACAAGTGCATGTGAAATGTCTTTATTAAAGTAGCATATGAAAGCAAATAAATGTTTTTCTAAATAGGTGCTTCAGCATTTGTTTATTTTATTTGTGGATAGAGTGTGAACAAACTAAAGTTATGTACTACTACTTCACAGAAGGTCTAAGATAGAATGTAGTCACTGTTAACTTAGTAGGCATAGTCTGGCCATCATGTTCTTTCCTTCATTGTTACCACCTTGTTCAGATTTACCAGAATTAAAATTTACTTGTATTACAGGAATGACTCTGGCTACATATAAAAGGGAATAGGGCTTTTGGATATTAAGACTAGAGTAGAGCAGTGTATCCATGAGAACATTAATAGATCTGACATTTCTTTTTGTAGTACATGGGTTTTGTCTGTATTTATAGATTACATCTCCCAAATGGATATATGTTTTGAGATAGGTGTGAGAATGGGCACCCTGTACCAGCTGTAGGGAGGCAGGCACTGAACAGCCACAGCTTGGCTCCAACTGGTATTTGCACATCTTGCCTCCCCTTAGAAGAAGTTGCCTTTCTTAACCACATATTTACATTTGCTTACTGTGGCATATAGTTGTCTTTTGAAAGTCACTTTTGCACTTTTGTTAAGCATTTGTCATAGAAGACCATTTTTCACATATGTTCACAGCAGTAGGTATAACTAGATATTAAAAATAATACATTAAATGAGTTTAAAGATGCAATACAGAATTCAGCGATGCCTGTGTACAAAGCTACAGCAGGATACAGGATGATTCTAGAGCATAATATAATATGATTCATAATACACATGAAGTGCTAATTCTTCTAATTATATTTAGATACTGTTATTAATACCTTTATATACATTACTTGAACAACACAAAGAGACTATGGTAGTGATTTCTGTACAAAGGTATTTTCTTTGCTTTCAGCTGAGGAGGTGGAAATAGCAACAAAGAATAGGAGTCTACCAAAATGTCCCTTTGCAATTCTAAATAATGGTGTAAGCATGATTTAAGTACTGTCTCTCCAAACTACACATCTATCTGCTTGATCAGGTTGCCTGCAAAATTTTCTATTAAATCCGCCATTGTAATATCATATATATTTCCCACTGCTTCCTCAGCAAGCAAGTAAATAGTGCTTAGGGAAGGGGCATATACAGAGACTCGCAGTGCATGCATTAAGTAAACAATCATGTTATTTAATTTGCAGTATTTGTTTTAATGTAAAAAAACCCCTAGGTACTAGGTTTGTCACTAGTCTTATGAAATACTGTAGTAGTGGTAAAATTTCTTCTTTAACACATTTCTGAAATGAGGCATCTCAAAATTTCCTGCACAAACACATCCTCTTTCTTGCACAGCATGTACTTAAGGCTATATTTAGGAAATTGGTGCTCTGTATAACTATCAGCTTTACTGTTGTGAATTTGTGTGTCATCTGCTGAAAGTTGTCTCTGCTAAACATGATGGAGGAATGTGTTTAGGACTGAGGCTCTCAGAGTCCCCTGATGAATACAGACACCAACCTCTTTTGTAGGGAAAAAGTCAGCTTAGTTTTCATAATCACAAAGAGTGCTTTCAAGTATAACAATGTTTGCAGAAAGTGAGAAGTAGTAACTAAGAGGGCAGGAATGATTCCATTAATTCAGACACGTTCTAAATTTCACTGGAAGAGCTCTGCCAATGGTATCACAGTCCTCATCACTGTCAGTAGCTCTGAACTTTGAAATGGACTTTAACTGGTCTTGTGGTGCAGAGAAAGTCAAGGACAGATTAAAAAAAAAAGATTGTGATGCTTTTTGGAAGATTTTTCATACATTCCTGAAACCCATGAGGCATTTTTGAATAGCTCTTGAACAAAGTTGGTTTCCTTCATGCCAAAGAAAATCCAATAGATAGAAGTAAAGAACACCCTTAGGAATTTGTTTGTAACGATGACAAGGAAGCAAGGAGCAGAGGTGGAAAATTAATAGAAGAACCAAGTGCTGATCTATAGCTCCTGATAGTACTTACCTCCATCGTATATTGTCATGGCTACTGGGTAGCTAACACCCTAATAACCTTAGGGTTATTACTCTGAGACTCCAGACTACTGACCAGTCCCTCAGCCCCACTTGAGATGGCAAGTTCTGGCCAACTTCAAATCTTGCATACGATGATTGGAAAACCAATGACATGGACGCTGCATGCACTTATTGCATATTTGAATGCAACAACTGAACTCAGCATCTCAGATGTGTCAAAAAACAGTGTTCTGCCCACTTTATAATCCCCGAGAGTTTTCACTGTGTTAGGCTAACCTGGGGTTGCAACATGAGGAAACAATCTAAGTGTGCAGCCTTACTCTGGTTGTAAAATTACCTTAATCTGGCTTCAAATAGGAAGGAACAAGATTCCTTTTTGCTCTTCCCTGATGCGTTTGTGCACATAATTGTGCAGAAACTACTAGATAAATATTGCAGGCTTTCTGTGTGTGCCAGCTATGACCCTTACTCACAAAGCACAACAGCCTGAATTTCTGTGCTGCAACACGTCTGTTACTACAGAGTTGACTCTCCATGGTGGTATGAATCTGCAGATCCAGTTTAAAGCTGATACTACTGTGGAGACTATCTAATGGAAAAGTTAGTTCTGTTTTGTTTCAAGAGCTGGTGGCAGGTGTGGTGGTGATATCAAGTGATGGGTAAGTGCTTCAGAGGTAGAATTATGCTGTCTGAAATTTGATCTGATGTTGAATATATAGAGTTGAGTGGGTTTTAGTGCTCAAATTCTTCTGTTTGGCACAGGTCAGATGATAAAAACTTGGAAAACCAAAAAGGCAAATAATGTCTGTGAGGAAAATTGCATAACTTCAGAGCATTAATAGCAAATAAAACCCTTCTAACTTCACAGTTTAGATGCAACAGAGTTCCATTGACATCGACACTATATCCTAATGATTACCTGTGAAATAAAACTAATTTATATCAATAAAACACAAATAATTGATTGTAATCTGCTATTAAATAAATTTGTGTACTCATCCCCCTTTTGAATACTATTTTACAGTGGTAATTTTCTTTTTCTTTTGCCTATTAGTAATTCTAATGACCTGTATCTTTCAGTTAATAGAATGGTTTATATCTAAAAACAATTACTGATTTAAAGAATAACACACTCTTATTGAAACAAGAGAAAACATTGATTCTGAGAAGAAATTATGCAATCAACGCAAAAATAGGGCTAGCTACATTTACACCATTACTTCCTCCAGTTCTCCAAATCATTGATATCAAGGATCTTCCACATGGAGATGGGAGCAAGAGAAGTGCAATACAGCTCCCTCAAGAGGGAATTTTATGGAGAAAATAATGCAGAGGGAATAACAGAATCTTAAAAATAATTTCAGCCTTACAATGTCCTGTTACCATCATAGCTTTCTGACTCTGTTGTCAGGCACCTGATACCAGGAGATCAAGAGAGCAGACAAAAGGCTTTGTATATTAAAAACATACAAACTGCACTGAACGCTTGCACATTTATAGTTAGGGAGTATTTTTGTGTGTTCCTGAAGGAAGAAACTCATGTGAATAAATACCTATTTCAGCAGAAAGATAAAGGAAAGAATTTTGCAGCTTGAGGAAGTGAAAGGGACAATATCAAATTTATGTATTTATATATGTTATAACTAAATTTAGCCTCTCGCTGTCACAGTATTACAGTAATTATATTTTTATAGTTATAATTGAAAATAATCTTGAAGCATGTCCTTTCTGTAAAGGAGCTGTGTATAAACAGCACCTTCTCATTCCACCGATCTGTCTCTTGCACACATTCCGAGTCATGCATATGCACTTCAGGGACAACTATTTTTTCTCTGTTTTTCTCTCCTCTGTAAAACTCTAATATCAACAGCACTCCAGGGAAGGGAGGTGCTGGCATATCCACCTGGCATATCATCACCGTTAGCACTGACTCCATTCTGATTCCAAAATGTTAATTGTTCTCAGTGAGAAAGATAAAATTATTTCTAACTTTCAGATTCTGCTGTAAACCTGCATGCAGTGGATTTCTCTGTGGCTTTTAACTGAAGCATGTTTTTCATACTACAATTGGTTTTCCAGTAATTTTGAATAGTAATCATAATAACAACTGTTGTGCCTTTAGTGGAGAGAATTTTTGCTACATTTCTTTGTGTTTTTCAGAAATCAGTGCAGAGAAAAAGCCCCAATCCAGCATTTATTTTGAAGAAAGTAGAATTTGAAGTACTTTCATCATCTTTCCCCTTTCATTTGCAAAATGATTCTTGAGGATTTTAAGCAGTTTTCATAAATTTAAACTTTAAGTACTTTTCTAAAGAAATGCATGAGATATAAGTATATAAGGCTGTAAACGTTTGTAGCCACAAATACATACATACTCTGTAGGGTTTAATTGATATGAATAGTTTTCAGTATTTGCAGACTTTCATACAAGGTTTAAATTATTTTTGTAGTTCTGATACAGTTTCATGTTGTTAGACTTCAGAAGATCTAAAGAAATCTTTAGGAAGACTGCTCTTGGAGAAGTTCCATAGTCAAACATAGTCAAACACAGAAATTCAAAAGCAATCACTAATCTAAAATTATATTGTTTACTTTTCCAGCTGCACACTGACTTACTAGTATACCTGAAAGAGAACGGAATATGCAGCTTGTTTCTTATTTTAATGCTTTGATGCTATCTGCAGTAGTATCAAGATAAGAATGGATTAGAAGTTAAACCACAAAAGGATTTTCCTTGGGAATTTTTTAAACTATATTCCTATTTTCTTACTTATTTCTGTGTTTAAATGAAATAGAGACATAAAACTGCATTCATTAGTAGCTCATCTGTTCAAAATCTGATGGAATTGAAAGACTTAAATGGTTGTAAAAGGAGGACGGCTGGAAATAGGTTGCTATTAAATATAAAATGTAAATCTATGTAATTTTGTTTTAAACATGAGGGTTAAGTAGGTTGCCAGTAGCACTGTTCCATTAAAAATGTCTTATATCCCATAGTTCTGCTATTAAAGTCTGTCTGACTTAATTCCACAATAAAATTGTTCTGTTAAAAATTATTGTAACAGCATATGGACAGGGTTTTTTGTTAGTCAAGCAGATGCACACAGAATTCTAATATGTGCTTAAGGAGATACCCTTTTAACAATATAAAGACTTAACCTATATTTACAGTGGGATTTGCATGAGGGTTTATTCAGTGAGGTATTAGTGGCCATCATCATGCTACACATGCTTTTTTTTTTTTTTTTGTGGGTGTATTCAAGTAAGAAAAACTCAAATCAGCATAATGAAGATTATGTCAGAAATACGCTTGTATTTTGATTTATATATACGTATATTTATATGTGTGTATATAAAACGCTAAATCAAACACAGGCTGTGAACAAATAGTATGAATGCTTTTGACTAATTCAGCACACTACCAGCTGTCAAAAAGCCTTTAGTCTGAGGTATGTTTTCCAGTACTGCTCTAAAAAAATTCTGAATAGCAAGTGATGATGTTTTTAGAAGTGGCTGAGATGCCTAAACATCTTATAGCATCAAGCTCTCAAACAAAGTGACACTCATGAAGCTTGTGAGAAGGGGATACAGAGCAGTGGTCATAGGATGTGTGACATTTATATTGGGACTCCCTTTGAACTTTAGATGTTCCTGTGGGCCCCAATCAAGTATTTGGTTTTGCTGTGCTAGGCATTGGACACAAAGTACGTACAACCCTAAAGGATATGCATATTAGGTTAGACATTTTATTGTGGGGTTAGTTAAGACAATGTCTTTAGGAAAGGCAACAGGCAGTAAGAATAGCATAATGGGAAGTGGGCAGGATACACTACTTTTGGGGTGATTGGTAAATTACTTTTAGAGGTTACAAGAGAATATAAAGTGCAAGGAGCACCAATGCGTAAGAGCTGTGAATCTAAGTGGAAGACTCCTCAGGTGTTTAAATTGCTCCTGGGCAGAATGATTTACAGTATTTGAGGAAAAAATGGACTGATACATGACAGAACAGCAACTGCTAGGAGATTAGAAATGAGAAAAAAATGTTAGGAGTATTTCAACAAAAACATGTGCAATGAAACAAAGAGATAGCTACCTAAGCCCGTCTATCTCAGCAAAATAAAATTACCATTTTGACAGTATCTCTTTGTTCACGTAGATAAACCTCATGAAATTCTGGACATAATATTTTGGATTTAGTTTATAAAATAGAGTAGAATAGAAGATTTAGTTTATATTGTTTATGAGTTTTTAGTTTAGATTAGTTATGAATTCCTCTGAGCTTTGTGTGTGAGCCCAGAGAGGGTATGTGATGGATATAGTATAGGCATAATATATATAACGTAGCAGATATTTTTATTAATGTATTTGAGAAATAGAGAAGCACTTTTAGAGCCTGTGCATGTCACTTTTTTTTTTCTTTCATAAAAATTATTGTGTTTTGTTCTGTGAAGTAAAATGACACCATTCATTATATACTTTCAGGTTTAACCTAGCTGTGCAAAGACTGCAGTTCAACATATTTTGATTTCCAGTGGCACAAACTCTTATCTCCAAGCTGGACACCTATACAAAGGACTCTTCCTCTTTTTGCACATGTCCAAACCGATTCTTCAGCTTTTCAGTTCTTTAACTCTTGCAGAAATGCAGAAGTAAAGCTTTCTAAAATGGGCAGTTGGCCAGCAGTAATCAGCTGTGTTCAGAAATGCTGCCTGCTGCTCTGCTTCTGCCTCGTGATTTTATAGATCTCTAATCCACAGGATCCTCCTTAATCCACCCTTGCTGGCTTTCATTTTTAAGGTTTTATTATAAGGTTATACCTCGTGTAAAGACCTTGAACTGACTAAAATTTTTATACATTCATCATTGTGACATATAACATTTGTGCTCTTCGAAAATATCGCATGTTTTTAACATCAGGGTTGTTAAGTGCTCTGTGTAGTATACGCACTTTTCAATATTGGTGATACTACTTAGAAAGTCTGATTAAGGGTGAGGTCCCATTTTTCCAGGCAGGGGAGAATTGTAGTTGTGGCTACAAAGACCACGCTGTAACAATTTGACATGTCAAATTAGGGGAAGGCTGGAACAGAGGTGTAAAAGCAGAAAATAATACATTACTGCATAAGACATGTAATGCGTATTGTACTTGCAAAGAGTGTTTGCAAACCTGTTTCACAGTGGGATTTCTCAGCAGTGGATGTGTCTGTTTCTGGAACTATCATTTGTACCCTTAAAGCTCAATATCCAATAGTAATTTAGGAAAGCTAAAATTCTGTTAGACAGCAGTGGCAGAATCATGTAGTTCAGAAGATAAAGAGTAATGAAAGTCTTAAGTGAAGTATTCAAAACCATAATAAAATGTGAGCAGTGAAGATGTGACACTTCATCCCCATCCAACAACTGTTAAAATCTAGACATCACTCCGTCTTGCTTTCAAAGTGTAAGTAGATTTTTCCATGGAAATTCTTTAACTTAGTGTCAGGAAGTGACATGGAAAAAACTATGCATGCAAATTTGTGGCTATCACAAAGGAATATCTGGGGTTTTTTTCAGTCTGAGTTCACTTGTAAGAAAGTGATTTTGTTCTAAACCAGTAGATTCTCCTGAGTGTGGTTTCAGAATGCTGGAGTACCAAGTACAGCACTGCAACCTCGCGTGTTTGGAAAAGCATTGGATCAAAATGGAATGGGGGGGTGGGGGGGGGGAGGGAGGGGGTAGAGTTCATCACCTCATGCTGACAGCTTTGAAAGTTTTGGAGGTCTAGAAAAGATAGCGTATTAACTCCACAGAAGGGTATATATTGGTTACAATTCTTGAGATGACAGTCTCATCTTTCTCTTAAAAAAATGAGGTGAGCTGGCAGTAATGCTGATTGTTCTGACAAGACGGTTGTCTATTAAATCTTACAAAAGCAATAGTTCGGAAGGTATTTGTTAACAGCTTTTCATTTCACTTTGTGGAATAGCAGCATTGAATATATTGATTCTACCTCCATTTGGTTACAATAATGTGTTGAGCAAAAGTATGCGCTTGTGATGGCTTCAAATGTTAAAAGTTATTCTTGTAATCACCCAGGTATTTTTTATATTTCAAAAGATCAATTTTGGAGAGACGTTAAATATTTTTATAATTTATATTTTAAATAAAATATGTTTTATTTCTATAATTTAAAATATAAATATATATATTTATAAATATCTGAAATTCCCCTAAAATGATCCCCAGCTATTGAAAGATTCTGAGAACATCTCTTGTGATTTATGTTGACTTAAAGCTGCAAGTCAGGTTTCAGAACACATTTACAAAAGTAATCTTAAAAGTTATTTATCAAGAAGCAAAAATTGCAGTTTTTCTGTCTCTTACATGATTGGAAATAGACAAAAATCTGAGAAAGGAACTCTGATAATGGTTCACTCATAATATTCCTGAAGTTACTAAGAGTTTCTTGTTTCACTTCTCCAGAACTGGTGAACCTGCTTCTGCCGATCTTGAATTTGAAAAATGAGTGAGCTTAATTCGCATTTTTTCCATTTATTTTGCATTTCTGTTGATATGACAGACAGGGTGGTTCTTTTGGTTTCTCAGTATGCATCCAGTAATGTTAAAAGGAAAATTCTGGAAGCCTTAAAGCCAGTTTTTTGATGTATGTTCAAAGTGTTACAGGGAGCTCTTCATACATCATGGTTGTATGAAGATGGCATGGCAATATGGTTTTGAGGAGTTGCACTATGCAGCCTCCTCTTTACTGCAGTTTGAGGGCCCAGATCACATACTTTGAAGTAGTTGGTTTGACTGTCTTACCTGTATTTTGAATTGAGCATGTTTAGAGCAGTTTTCTCATGTGGGTGACATGGTTTTATTCTGCACGGCGTGCAAGGATTTAGTGTTCATAATCCATATGACTTAAAGTTCAGCAGAACTGGTTCAGAGCAGTAGATTCTTTTGTTCTTCTTCTGACAGCTGTAGGGATTATTTCTTATCGAGAGCAATATGTGCAAACAGAACATTAATTTGCAACAGGTAATGCTATCATTATTGAAATGAAATGGTTAAAACTGAAGCCCTGTACTTAAAAACAAATATAAGCCTACATATATAGGTAAAAAGAACCATAGTATTTGATTTCTTATTGGATTAGTCAATAATATTTATACTAATAATCTCAGTGATAATAGGAGTACTATTATATTCTCTAATCTAATATGATATACAACCATAAGAAGCAATGCTGGAAACCTGATAAAGTAAGTGTTTAAAATCTAAGGACTTTGTGTACTTTGCAGTGCTGACATTTTTTTTAAAAGCTTTACTTGGGAATCTCTGCCTGCATTTTTTTAAATGCAAGTTTCTGTCTTTTTTAGTTTTGAAGGTTATAATAAGAGTCAATTGAGTCATCAGAGATCTTAGAAACAACTAATATGAGGTGTGAACCATTTAATCTCTTTTGGAGCCTCATGAGTTTATACAGCTCACTGCAATCCCAAGGGAGCTAACACCTCAGCAGAGCACCGTGCAGAGCAGTGTAAGAACACCTGCTTTGTATCAAAAAGTGGGATGTTATTTTGTTGTTGCTCCTGGGTTACTGAGCGCTCCTTCTTCATAGGCGTCATGACCCACTGGTATGGCTATGCTGCTTCCCATGCTTCCCATTCTGGAGTTAGGTCATTCAGGACAAATTCAAGGGTCTTTATTGCACAACATAGCCGTGTTCAGAGACTCTAGTCTTTGCACTGCAGAACTGGTTTGTGTGTCTGTTTGGTACAGTCTGAGCTGAGCTTCTTTCTGACTCTTACTTTTTGCCTATGCTTATAAGGAATAAGTCATAAAATGTACTTTTTGTTCTGTGTGCAACTTGTGCTCCAGATGAGGACGCTGAAGAAGCCTGGAAACCTGAGCAGCACCTGAAGTTTGAGGGCTGCTGGCACTGGCTATAGATACAAACCTTTACTGGTACATACTATTGCCAGGCTACCTGGTGATAAAACCTTATCAAAACTTAGCAATTTCCTCTCTAAAGCCTGCTGATGAATACTGCTATATGTGAGCAGGGTATTCTTGTTTTTCTGCTATGAGAGTTAACAAAATTTCATCAATGTGTAAACACTGTGAAAGAAAAATTAGCTATCCCATCTGCTTTCCTCTGACTAACATTTCTTCCATCACATGTTTACCACTAAGCCTCTCTGATGGAATTAAAAATAGATAGCTACATCTATTCATTGACACTCAGTCTTTGAAACTTACAACCATAAAATCACTGGAGTAACAGATCTAACCAGACATATATATATAAAGCAGATTTTCATTAAATGCTCCAGTTGCACTGCTTCTGTATCTTATCCTCTTGGGAAAATTCTGTTGGGAAGTTCAAATCTGAAGATAAATTGATGAGTCTTACACAAACTGGAAAAGTGAAAAGGGTTAATTTTAATTCCTCAGGATGGTGAAAGGCAGAAGTAAGAGCCCATCACTGCAGTATCTGATCACCTCAGAATCACTGTTATTTTGACACTGAATAATTGATCTTTTGTTTGGCAGTACAATGCAAAAATGGAAGAGGGTAACTGTTCCACTCTGAGCTTGTCACAGCCTACCTGGCCTGTGGGTGTGTAGAGATTGCAACTGTGTGTTCATAGGACACAGCTTAACCATTAAAGCTCTAGTCTATTGCAGATTGCCACAAATACCACAAAAGCTAATAAGTATACCTATGATTAATGATGCAAATATATGTATATTAAGTAATTACAAATTATCAGCAATAAATAGTATAGCAGCAGTCAATAATAGGAGCACCCAATAACAGCAGCAATCAAGCATATATATAGTATTATACATCACTAGAAACTTAGAACCAGTGAAGCAAACAATAATATAACAGCAAAAATACTTATTACAGATTACTTATGTGTGGATATATGGTACCAAGTGCATTAAACAGATCCTGGAAGGGGCCAGCCTATCCCAAAAGAAGACCCAATCATCCCAGAAGTGGAATGGAGGGTAAAACAAACCTACTTCAGTTTATTTTATTTTTTTTCTCCAGACTCTTTTTCTGTTCTTGCAGTTAGAGCAGCCAATGGCAGTTACTGATTCTTACTTCCTTAGGATATTTTCCCCTTTTTTTCTGCCCATTTTTCACACTTTTGGATGGTAAATTGCTGTTACAGTTCATTGGTTTTGCGCTTATTGATGGTATCTCAGGATGTCTCTGGTTTCAGTGTACCCAGCTGTACTCCAAAGATGCCAGCTGCGCTTCTCAGGGATGCTTCTGGTTCACAGGCCTAGCTCCCAGGCTAACAGCTCTCAAGCTGGCAGGCATGTTCTGTGTCAGTATTTCAACAGACATTTTCTTCTAATTCAGTAATTTTCCCTTCTAACCAGGTTGTTTTTATGGCTGCTCACATCAGAGCTGTAAGTGCAAGTTTTAATTTTTCTATTAGTAAGAACTTCATCAGAAGAAAGTGAGATACGTGGTTTCAAAGTTGAGTTTATGTAGGTATTTTAAGTAAACTAAGAATGTGTGATGTGGTCCTTTTTTTTTTTTTTTTACCTTTTGGTTAGTAGCTGTGACATTGATCCAGGATCAGACATAAAATCCAAGCAGCCTTTAGATTCCTTCTGTGCTTGGGAAGATTCGCATCCACCCCTGCCATCCTCTGGCAGAGGGTGCAGCAGCTAGGCTGTCCCTTGACCTGTGCTGATCTCCTGCTTGGCCCCAAGTCACCATGCACAAACCATTAACAACCAAGTAGGGCAAGGACAAAAATCCAAGTGTGCCATTACTGTGGGAAGTGCCCCAACTGGTCTGACAGTAATTTTCTCGTCTGGAAGAGAGATGAGAGGTATGTAAAGGGGAATAACTCCAATAGGAGAGAGATTAAAGTTCTCAAATATTTTGTAAACTCAATCCCATGGATATTGCGTGTAGCAGACTTTGGTTCACACCGACATTCTGCAAATGGTAGAGATTAACTCTGACATGAGTGTCCCCCCTGTCGTGTGACTGTCTTAGCTATACTGTGTATTGACATGGGGATCTCTGTCTTATATTGGAAATGCTCTTAGTAATTAAGACAGAAGTAAAAAAGAGATACTCTTGCAGGGTGATAGTGGAGGGCAGGAGACAGGCAGCTGTAGTGCCTGAGTGCTAACTGAACTCCCACTGAAATGTCACATACATATTTTTTTAAATTATTTTTTTTATTTTTAATAACATAGTAATTCCTAACAGGATTTCAAGTGTATCAAAATTTTTGAATATTAACAGCAAACCCAAACTATGGACATAGATACATGGAACTGAAGAAGGTGCATAGCCACACAAACTTTCTTAAATAAATATGCATGTAATTTGTTTTATTCTCAGTTTCACTGAGATGATGGTTGAAACCATGTTTTCAAAACAGATTGACCTGAATTCTTAGCTATGATTTCCTTAAAATTCCTGTCTCATTGTAGGAACATTGGGATATTTCTCTTACTATACACTAATCATACAGTATCACTTGAATATTTTTTTTTCCTTATAGATGATCATCATTAATCCCATCATTGCATTTGAGACAGCTGGATGAGTAAACCCACAAAGCTGTTCAAATTGCGTTGAAAGAGGCAGAGCTGTTGGTAAAAAGAGTGGGATTCTGAGGTAGAAAAGACGGTACTTCTGTTAAGTAAGGTTACATGACACTCATAGCTAAGACTATCAAATGACTGTACTTATTGATACAATGTATGTAATTTTGTTCCACAACAAATGTTGTGTTAATGATTAAAACCACCACACTTCTGACTCGTATATTATTAACTATGTCCTCTGCCAGTGTTAATCATGTATTCCTTTGATGCACACAATTACAGATGCCAAGCCATTGTCTGGGGAGAGTATTAATACATGTATGGTGAAATTCTTCGTAGGTTTGCTTTTTTATATATAATTTAAAGTTTATATACTGTATTTAAAACATTATTTAGTCAATTGCACTATTAAATTGAAATATAATGTATAGACTAAATATTAGCTTTTTGGTAACCATTTTTTCCTGAGTTCATTTCTTGTGACTACTGCTACAATTTGAAGTAGTTTCTAACTCCAAAAATTGTAGTGTCCATTTTAATGAATGTCGTGCACCAAAGTGCAAGCAAAAAAACAAAATAGAAAAAAAATCATTAATTAATCATACTTTGAAGTCTTGTGAGTGGGTGGGTGGGTGGGTGGGTGGATGGATTGATGGATGGATGGATAGGTGGATGTAAGAAAAAATTCATAGTGCATACTAACAAAGCACCTTTTCCATCTACACAAAAATTATAATGATTAGAGAAATACACTTTAAAAAGTTAAGTTATTACTAACTGAAGATATTTCTTATTTATATGAGATACTTCTTTGCACTGATCCATTCATGTCTATATCAATAATGCTAGCTTCAGAAGTGAGCTCTTTGTAGCATTCAGGCCTATACAGAACTCTCACCCTTTCAGATACTTTCTTACAGTCAGTGGCAACTCACTTGGGAAACACTTGTACATGCGGATTTTGGAATGTGACTGCCCCATGCCCAACTAGCACTGCCTCTGGCTTTCCACTTTTGGGAACATCAAGCTGTGGGTCCCCCCAAGGTGTGGATTTGGCAGCTGTGCATCAGTTACCAACAGAAACTGCAAGATAATCATCTGTTTCCCATCTTTATCCTCCTCCCTACCAAATGCATAAAGTGTTTTCACTACTTTTAAGATACTCCTTTTAAGGCATTCCTGTGAGTTTGCCTAGCCAGGATGATTTATTTATGCGCACTGTTAACTGGTAGTACATGCAAGCTAATGCAACTTAGTTTAAACAGCAGTGAAAAAAAAGTTACTTGAATTGTTTCAAGTTCTACGAAGTCGAATTGCTTTACATTTTCCACAAGCCAAGAGCAGGCAGTCAATCTGCAGTGCCTCTTTTGGTAAATTTACTGTCATCTGCATCTGCAGTATTTTAATATCGATTAGATATATTTCCTTTTATGTTTTATGTGGGATTGTGATATTGCAGATTACATTAAAGTTAGCCTTTTAACTCCATTTGCAACTGAAATACAGAACTTCTTGGAGGAAGGTTTTAATACTGAGTGAAATTAGGGTTTTTTTGAGAGTTCCCAAGGTGGAATAAATTTGCTATGGTTAAAACCTGTAACTGTAAGGAATACAGTGTGATTTATTTTTTTATAGAAAATATCACTGTCACTGTTCCTCAGTAGTCTGATTGTCTAGACATTCTCTCGGTTTCTGAACGCATCCTTTACAAATAGGTATCAACTCATTTATATTTTGCTTGAGATGAGAACTCAGTTGAGCTTCCCTCTGACAGAGATGTAATCTTCAGTGCCAACCAGAAAATCCAGTGTATTTGGCACCTGCTAAAAATTCCTTCCCCATGCTTGCCTGTGAGCAGTGATGATGCAGCAATGGTGAGGAAACAGCTTTTCAAAGCAAAGTATTGTGTTTTGCCAAGATAAACGGAATTAAATAACAAAATGCCTTGTTTGTAGAGGACTGTACTATATTTAAACCATCCAGCTTTAGGCAATTCACTCAGATGTTAAGAATCACCTTTGAAAGTACCTGCTTTTCTCACTCACAGGTCAGGTATCTTGAGCTTTTAACTTCAGGTGCTCTGATTTACGTTTAATTTAGATGAGATGTGCAAATAATTCAGTTTCAGCTTTCTTGGTACAGATTCTGGATCATAACTGCTCTTTATTGATCTGTGCTCTCCCCATGTCTTCTCTGTGGGACCGATCTTTTAACTGATCAGGGTATTTTGATCTGCCCTTTCCCAAGTTAGAAAACTTACCCTACTAACAAAGCTAAGATCTTCATTACATCATGATGGCTGGCTGTGTGTTTTAGGGGCATTCTTATTCTGAGGGCTATTAGGTCATATCTTTCTTTTCCCTTTCTAGCTATGTTTTATGAAGATTTTTTAGCTTACAAAAATAATACTTGAAGTACACATAACATACAGATAAAATCATATGATAATTTACTAGGTTGTTACAGTTGCCAACTTTTCAGTGACAATATGATGTAAAATTTTGATTATTTAAAAAAAATAATATTGGAAAGCTGTATTTCTTTTTTCTAGCCCCAAAATTATGTTCAACATATTCCATTTTTTTATTAAAATTACAAAATGTTTTTAGTGTTGTTGTCAGACCCTCATGGTTTAAATTTGGATTTTTATACTAATCAACAAAATACCTCCATTTTGCACAGTAGATTCTATATTTTTATATATATGCATTTGTCTATATCTGCAGTTATGATTTACTCAAAAATATTGGTTTTGTCTGGATCTGCAGTCTTTTATGTTGCTGTGTGGGTGAGTGTGAGAAAAAATATAGCCAATATTTATTCAGTGATGCTTTGATGCTAATTCTTTGGCTGTTTGAGTAAGTGTTGCCAGGGTAATGTTTTACTCTTTTTGTTATATTCTTTTCATCATAGTCAGTGAAGTGTATGCTCTTGAATTTAGCATTTTGAGTTGTGCTATAGTCTCAGTTTTATATGGGCATGATAATTATTGTTGTACTTTAAAATCTTGGTGCTTAGCTGGGTAGAATAGCTGCACACAGAGAAGCAAGATCGTAGGTATCAGGAAATCTTTTCTTCCCTGGGCCACTCCTTGGTCACTGCTGCAGCATCAGGGACTAGTGGCAGCGGAGCAAAAGAAACTGGGCTTGTGGACATATCCAGCTTTCTTGCTTACTTTCCTCAAGTCTCCTGGCATACATGCATAAGCACCTTTGTCATTATTTTCAGCATCCATTTCTATTCATTTTCATTAAAAAAATGTAGCTTTTCCAACATTGTAAGGAAATTTGGTCTGAATTATGCTTCAAGCGGCTGCAGGGAATATAACATGGAGGAAATAAGCTACTTAAATAAAAGTTCCCAAAGCTTTTTTTTTTTTTTTTTTTCTTGGAACATTATAGATTTGGGCTTTCAGTGTGGTGCTGAATTATAAACAAGTGTCAAAAATGACAGTTAAAAAAGAGTTTTAAAAAGCTTTTTGTGAATAAACATGCTATTTTAAAACATAAAGATACAAAATCCTGTCTGCTTATCTTCATCTGCCAAGTTTCATATTTAATTTAAATCATAATTGTTTCAGTTCTTTCCTTTACAATTAGAATTTCATTTCAATTTTTAATGCGCTCTTCTTAATAATGCTTTTCATGAAACCTTTTGTGGAAAGACTGGGTAATCTCCCTGGCCTACGTAGCCAGGTCCTCAAATGTAGAAATCCACATTTGAGCTATAATTAATGGAGATAAATAAACAGTTTAATGTACATTACATTTAATCCTAAAATAGATCCTGACATAAGTCATATATATATATATATATATTATTTTTTTTTAAATGGTGTAGATTATTTGGGTTTGGGTTTTTTTGACTGCTTGAACTCTGTGGATGAACACGTTATGTCCCTGCCCTGGTGCAATGCAAGAGATTATACTATATCTAAGGTCTAATGCAAATAATCTTTCATTTTTGATCACATAGCTATAATATACTACTTTGGAGATTCTTTCAGGAGATAGTAAAATAGAGGCTTCTGTTTTGCCTCTCCCTCACTCACAGCTTCTTTGTTATTTTCAGTGGTAGTGACTCCACCTCCTTTCCACTGATATCCCCTACCTTTGGGCTGTCTTTCCAAGTAGTTTCACTGCCTGCATCTGCCACTACTCATGGCTTTTTCAAGTGACATTAAAGTGAAGCTGAACTGATTTCTGACATCTGGCTGTTGCCCAAAGGGTTATGAACAGCTGAGAAAAAGACCAAAGTCTTGTTAATTTGTCTTTGCTGCTGCTTTGCAGCATCATAAGCAGCCTTAGTTCCTGAAACTGTGTTTAAATCATGAATGTATCATTGCACTGCTGTGTATGTTTGGTATCGGGATGTTTTCAGGTATCTCAAAGGATTGGGGGGAGAGGTGTGTATTTAAATGCAAAGAAAAATACTGCTGCTGAAGTCTGTGTCTTTGACTTCTATATTCACCAGGAAAAGCAAATAAAGCAAAAGCAGTGAAGTGGATCCAACCAATCTACACATATCCCAAGCATACATGTTTTATACATGTGAAATGTTCCCTTCTGCCTTTTTTCAAAGAAGAAAAATTCTCAGATCTGTACTTGCACAGTACCTAGCAAACATGGTGTTAAGTTAAAATATAAATTACTTTAAACAATAACTGCTGTAAGATAGCAAGAATGTGTGTGATGGCCCTGACCTATTCAGGACTTGCAGAATATTGTACAGTCATCAGTGAGACAGGGAGGGAGAGAACCAGATTGTTTGGAAACTGGCCCAATAGAGTAGCATTAAATCCCCCAGGAATTAGCATTATCATATGCCTGTCCCACTTGTATCTTCAAAAGCAAGCTATATTTTTTCAACAATGTCTTCTTTAGAAGGATAAAAATTTAAAACAAACCACGAAACTAAGAACAGTTCTACCAAAACACCATACAGACTGCAGGTATCTATGTATCTGTACATATTTTTCTCTGAAGGGAAAGACTATGAGAAAAATCAGTATGCAACAGTGTTAGCCATATTTAGTGGGCATGTATAATGAGGTTACAGTTGTAACAGTGGTTCTTAACTCCCACAAAAACAGAAAACAGTATTACACTCTTTTTGTGGGATCTAGGATTAACGCTGATAATCTCAGCAGACCTATTGTTTCTGGAATTAGAATTGGCAGAGCTTTATAAAAAAAAACCAAACTCTTTTCTTTTGCATCATCAGGCAAGACAGAGCGTTTTTATGTACTTTTTGGTTTCCAGCTCTATAGTTTTGAAAACTGATTTGTCTATTCTCCAAAGAAAGATAGGGCAGAAATAAATTTTCTTAATCCCTGTGTAACTAAGTGCCAAAGGGGAAATCACAATAAATGAACAGAAACACGTTCTTTGTTGTGGATAGCTTTCCAAAATGTATTTCAATGAAAGGTGGGGAGAGGGAAGAAAGTATATGTTCATTAAAATCCTTTTTATATAGTATTTTCTCAGATAATGTTCAAAACTGTCTTAGTAGAAATTACCAATGATGTGATGATATCTAAGATTGAAGCTTGTTGTTTGAGAGGATGGTAACTGTACATTTAAAAACTATTTCAAGACTATTTTCAGTTATACACTCAATTTGTACAAAGTTGTTTTATTTCACTGTGCATTCGTATCCTTCATACTTAAAATCATCCACACAGTGTTAAATGTGGCCTTTCCTGTATCCCCCATCCCTGAGCTGTGTTGTAGTCCTGGAAGGCAGATGCAGAGTCAAAGTCAGCCTTGCTCTCGGTTTGTCCCTGTGGTGGCTGGAAGTTTTCCCCACTAACTCACTCGAGGTTTATGCAGGTCTCTTGACACAGCTGCACTGAACACAGGTGTGGTGGAGGTATGGCCAGTCCTTCAGGACTAGCTCCCTGGCCACAGCGGGTGGACTGTGTCAAGTCATTTCTTTTTCATCCTGAACCACAGGACGGAGTTCAGGGAAGACTTTGCATCCCTCTTCCTTTGTAAAAGGAACGAAACAGTAGTTTTCAACGTCACTGGCTGAAAAGAGGACTTCTCATTACCTCATTGTCATGGTTTAGCCCAAGCCAGCAACTGAGCCCCATGCAGCCACTCACTCACTGCCCTCCGGTGGGATGGGGGAGAGAATTGTAAGGGTCAAAGTGAGAAAACTTGTGGGTTGAGATAAAGGCAGTATAATAGGTAAAGTAAAAGCCATGCACACAAGCAAAGAAAAACAAGAAATTAATTTATTACTTCTGATTGGCAGGCAGGCGTTCAGCCATCTCCAGGAAAGCAGGTCTCCATCATGTGTAACCGTTACTTGGGAAGGCAAATACCATCACTCCAAATGCCTCCCCCACCCCCCACCCTTCTTCTTCTCTCAGCTTTATACGCTGAGCATGGCATCATATAACATAGCATATCCCTTTGGTCAGGGGGGGTCAGCTGTCCCAGCTGTGTCCTTTCCCACTGTCTTGTGCACCCCCAGCCTCTTGCTGGTGAGGTGGTGTGAGAAGCATAAAAGGCCCTGATGCTGTGAACCACTGCGCAGCAATAACTAAAACACCCTTGAATTATCAATACTGGTTTTAGCACAAATCCAAAACACAGCCCCATAATAGCTACTATGAAGAAAATTATCTCTATCCAAGTCAAAACCATGACACTCATATGCCTTCTTTTAGTCTTACTAGGAGTCACCACCGGTTTACAGTTAAAGTCTGGCATATTGGGGGTTCGTAAACCAATGTAGCATAGATGGAACAAGCTCACGTGTGACAAAACAGGCAATGACTTGCAGATGGGATACAGTAGGAAGTTCCCAGACAGGAAACTAAACTAATACAAGTTGTATTGTTATACTGTTATGGCTCTTTTTTTCAATCTGAAGGATAAACCGTTACAAAAGTTTAGCTGTGATTAAAATCTCCAGACAGACTTATCCTGAAGACTGTTTCTGAAGGACCAGTTTGCAGTTGGTCAAAATAGTTCAGTCTATGTTCTGATGATTTGGTTTGGTGAGGATAGTTCAACTGGTTAGAGAGAGCACATTTTTTTTAATGTATATGTATGAACAGTTAAACAGTAAACATGTTAAGTGCCTTTGAAGAGTACTCTAACTTGTATATTCCTCAGTGAATACATAAGCCAGAAATCTCATTTTACTTTCTCCTTGCCCATGTTAATCGAGAATTGAGGTATACCCTTCTGGGCCTCCGTAATGTAGATGGGGGGGTCATAATGTTTGCTCCTTTTTTTTTGCTCAAACTCATACAGCCTGATCATGGCCCAGAGTTCTCCACAGCCCAGGCAGAGCCGAGTATCTCCCAGGAGTGCAAGAAGTGGCTGCATTCTGCACTCAACCAAGGGCAGCTTTTCTTCTGCCTCGACTTTCTTCCAGGAGATCAGAGAGCTGATTGTCCCTCTGTTTGCAGGAAACTTGACATAGTGGCACATGCATTTAGGGAAATGAGGGAAATATTCATTACTACAAAATAAAAGCATGATTCACTCCTATTTTTTTCTCTACATAGAAATCTGAGGATTAGAACAGGAACAGATTTTTAATAGGCTTCACCTGACTTTTGTGACCAAATCAAAGTTTTATGCTGTTGTGTAAAATTATTTAGGCATGCTTTTTGGCTTTGCTGTCTGCTGCAGTCATACAGTAAGAATGAAACTACAGAAAGCAACATTTTCAAATTAGTGCAAGTATGATTCACTGTATTTTGAACATGTTTTCAGAATTTTGGCTTTATATTGCCTTTGACAAAGCTCTGATAGTCCCAGTGATTTATGTCATGTTTTTGAGGTTTCTGTCTCCCACAAGATCCATGAGGTTTCTGAAACCTATATAGGCTCCTCAGGTGCATTCAACCTCTGCCTAACCTGGATTTGTCAGAAGTCTGATCTCTTGGGACCATGCGCACATAACATAATTTTTAACACACTGTCATAAACTATGTTTCTTTTATTCAGAGCAGTATGCAGGCATGCGTGAAATGCAGTATTTTCTTTCCCTACAGCCTGGGCTTCAGTGACAAGAGAGATTAATACTGTAGGCTGGGAACAAGTCTTGCAGCTGGGTGATTAGAGGAGCAGGATTTCAGGGAGTGCAGGAAAACACTGTAGGTGTATTTGGTTGGTAGTTTATTTTTTCTTTTCTTTTGCTCTTTCATTCTCTTCACCTCTCTTTCCTTCTTTCTGCCTTCCTTCCTCTCTCCATTTCCTTTTCCCTTTCCTTTCCTTCCTTCCTTTCTTTTCTCTTTTCCTCTTTTGTTTCCCCCCCCCCCCCCCCTTGCCTTGCCTTGCCTTGCCTTAATACAATACAATGACTTGGAACAGCACCTGGAAAGTAAATATCAGGCTCTTCGTGCTTCACTAGATAGAGCAAAAGAGTAGTCAACATGATTTCCACAGACTTAGTTTGAAAACCAATTAGCATAACATTGCAACATGTTCATATATTTTCATATTTTTACATGATATTAAATGAGCATGTCCTTTGTTTTATACACTTGTAATAAAAAGCATCTTGTAGTTTGAAAAGACTTTATGCAAAAGGAATGCTGACAATTAGGCAAGGAAATATTTTTTCGTTTTGACTAAGAACTTACTCAGATGGTTCCTTTCTAGACTTTTTTTATTAACTAAAATTTTAATGATGGAATATAGGCCTGAATTGTTTCTTTGCCTCAGTACAACACAGAGGCATGATCTTGAGATATTTTAATGGCTATATGAACTCAAACTCTGCTTCTCTAATCACTGTTCTGAATCTTTATGTGCTATAATAAATTTCTTCTAAGTCCAATATATTTAAATCAGTATTTTATAGTGTAAATATAAGAGCTTATTTTAACTACAAAATCACATCATAAAAAAAACATTTAAAATTATTGATCGAAGAATAATTAGACAGTTCAGTCACTGTGAAACTGGTAAGCAAATAAATATGAATCTTATTATATCTTTAAAATGCTCACTTAATGATGTATACCTTACCTAGTATCATCCAGTGACAGTACTGTGTGAAGATTACTATACAGGTTGCAATATCTGTCTTTCTACATCCTAGGTTTTAAGGGCTACATCTTGCAGATTTTTACATGTAGATGTAACTCTGCAGTGATAAGTTCCCTATATGTCAGTGGGAATATTCCCATGCATGAAGTGTATGAAGGTCAATGTACACACCAGACAGCTCACAGTGATATAAATGGTTGTAGAGGGTGGGTTTTGTTACTTCTTTTTACTTTTTTTCTGCAGGCTATCATCATCAAGCATATGGTAGTTATTTTATGTGTTGTTTTTGTACATATATACATGGGGATGGATACAGGTGTGTGTGTTTATGTACAATGTATATCAAATATTAGAATCTTAAAATGGTTGAGTTGTGAGGGACCTTTAATGGTCAACTAGTCCAACCCTTCTGAAATGAACAGGGACATCTTCAAATAGACCAGGTTGCTCAGAGCCCCGTCCAGCCTGACCTTGAATGTTTCCAGGAATGGGGCATCTATCACCTTTCTGGGCAACTTGTTCCAGTGTTTCACCACCCTCATTGTAAAAAAATTCATCCTCATATCTAGTCTGAATCTATCCTCTTTTAATTTAAAATCATTACCCCTTGTAGTATCATTACAGGCGCTGCTGAAAAATTTTTCCCCATCTTTCTTATAAGCCCCCTTTAAGTATTGAAAGACTGCAATAAGGTCTTCCCGGAGCCTTCTCTACTCCAGGCTAAATGTCCTTAGATACTTCTTTGTATATATTGCATCTTATATATGCAAAATTATTTATATGTACACGCACATGCACAGACACACCAATTATGATCATGCAAATGAGACTCCATTTGATTTGCTTAAATTCAGAATATAGGCACTTTCAACTCTGTTAGCTTAAAAGTACTAAGTTGGTAATTTAGGACCATTCATTTACTGCCCATATTTACAATATCATTATAGGTAACTGAATAGTTAAGTGAATGAGAAAGTATAGTTAAAGAACAAGGATCATATATTAAATAATTTCTTTATATGGAGGAAGAAAAATGAACTATATATACTTTGGTTCAACAATAAAAGAACACTTTCTGCACAAAATCAGTGGAGAGCTTTGGATAAGAGGCCTCTCACAAAGATGACTGATATACTATGGGCAGCTGATAGTAAGATGGAGCAACATAAAGCATTGATGGGTCTGTTGGATTTTTCTGAAGAAAATATCTAACATTGTCTTCCAGTACAAATGTTAAAAGAAATCACAGTGACATTATTTTTTGTTTAATTTAAATGATATATTAAAAGGTCAAACTCTTTTTCAGGGATAGCTATGCATTTCTGTGGAACAAACAGCAGTGGGATTTTACAGAATTTACTGAGAACTTGCATGCTATACAAGTTTCATACAGGCTGAGTCCCAGTGTTAGAGACAAAATCTGGTTTTGCTGTATACCCAGAAATGTATTTTACTGAGATTTAAACATTAGTTGTAGTTACTTTTTTCAATTTGAGATACCAATGCCAATATGTAATTTCCAGAAGAGAAAAATTTTAATGCATTTATGTGAGGGGCTCATTTTGAAAATAAATACTGAGTTCTTTAGTCAGTTAAGTCTTCCACTTGAATAGTCAGGACAGATTCAAATGTATCCTTTACATTTTTTGTCCTCCCTAGTTATGTGTCTGTTACACTGAAGGAGCATCCTCAACAGATCTAAGTGTGGCACAATCTCTCTTCCAACTTCTTTTCCACCCAAAAATCAAACTTGCAAGTAGGCTGTGAGTCTGAGCTACCTGGTGTCATTCAGCTTTCCTGGTGAGTCTCAGACTGTTGGTTTCTAATGTGCCCCAGAGGCTGCAGCCAACCCCTACCCGAAAGCATGCTGCATATGACTGGCAAGTTTGGTCTTCAGTGGGATTGCAAGGCTTGTCTTCATTGCTGCGTTGCTTTCTAAGCCAGCCTTTACAGACAGTTTTAAGACTTAACGCCTGCCAGTGGATCTCTGAGGTGGCTGCAGAAGAGGAATGACATGCCGTTTGTTCATAATGGTGTTGGCAATGAGCTGACACCTGAAATCACTTGTTGGTTGTCACAGACTAAATTTTTCCAGAGGAAGCTCCAAGAGCTTCATTACTTGCAACTTCAGGCAAGTGCAGAGCTGTCACTAGAACTATTTTCAGGGTTAAAATTCTGTCTGGATTGTTAGGGAGAGACTGGGTAAGGTGGCCAATTTTCACATCCTTCATCCTTTGTTCCCTCCTATTGTAGAAGCTCTCTGTCTTGCTCAATTTACAGGTACCATATCAAGCATAATGAGAACCCTATGTCCTGTAACACCAAACAACATTTAGTATTGAAAAATAACAGAATCATAGCATAATTTAGTTTGGAAGTCATCTCTGGAGGTCATCTAGTCCATGCATGGGTAACTTTATAACTAGATCAGGTGTCCCAGGGTCCTTTCCAGTAAAGTTTTGAAATGGTCTTCCATAAATGAGAACACATTGATGGGATAATTGTTACAGACAGGTATTCAGTATGCAGTATGTGAATTTTAAATACACCTTTGAGACTATTAAAGTAATCTTTGCCAACATATGGATATCACACTTCTCTTTCTCTTTAGAACAGGAAATATGAATGGCAACTAAGAATATATTTTGTTACTGTGAATTCACATGATGACTTCTCAAAATTAGTGTAATAGATTCATACTATCAACAACAAATACTATCACATGTATCTGCTGTATCTGTGGTATAATGTACCACGATATGCCATGATGACCTTATTTGTTTTGTAGCATTACTTCCAGTCCAGCCCACACTTAAAAACCCCAAACAAACAAAACCAAAACCAAACAATGGATTCTGCATTAGTGTACATTTGTCTGCGTGTATGTATGGGTACAGTATAGATTAAACTGGTTTCAGCTTGAGTTGAAGGTACTGATTGTTAAAGTCATCATGTGAGATGCTTGGGATATTACGTGCAACAGGCTTCACTTAGGAAAGGCTTAGCTGAAGCCACTTTCTTAGACTGAGTGCAGAGAACAGGCAGTGAATTTCACTATGAAATATAAACTTTTTGAGATATTGTACCTATGCATAGTGGTAGTGTTCTTTGTGTTTTTATCTTTTTTTTTTTTTCTCCATCTACTAAAATAACAAATAGAACACTTTCTACAAGAATGGTTTTAGAAAATAGGGAACAGGTCTATTCCTTTTGGGTTTTTTACCTTGATGACTGTTCAGATGGCTTGCTAAGCATGACCTCAGTTAGCTCCCTCACAGAGATGATACATAAGGGAAGAAATGGTTCTTGTCTGACATTGCCTAGTTTCACTAATTAATGTGAGTAAATAAAATTTTCAATAGACTAAAACACCTAAATAGCATTTTGGACTCTGGTGAGTGATATCAGACTTATAACCACAAAATTCTTGTCAAGAAACATGAAATATTGCTCTGAGGGATTTTTTTTATTATTATTATTTCTGAGAGCAGGTTTATCATTATTTTTCTAGTAATTAAGTTCCACCTACCTCAAAGAAGTCAAAAAATTGGGGAAAAATTGCTGGTTTCTTCAGTCTGTCAAAAAATTAGATTTATTTGGTGAATATCTTTGAATTTGCTAGCAGCTTTGGATACCACCAATTGTGAAACCCAACTTTCTTTTTTATTCCATGTCCTTATCTTAGACATGACCTTGAAATTAGTGCTGTACTGCTCACATCATAACTGAGAACAGGAGTTCCTGCTCTAGTAGAACTTTGACTGGGGACTTGCTAAATTTGGATTACAATGATGTTGGTATTTAGGAAAATACAATGTGTTTCATGTGACCTGTACAGCAAGATCACTTGAAAGCTCGGTGCAACTAAGCAGTTTGGTGTAAGCTCAGGAATATCAAAGTTAGACTTCATGAATTTTCACCTGTTTCTCATAAGTTAATTTACAGGTTTAGCTAAAACATTGTTTGACTTCAGTGCTTCCACAGAAGCTTGAAATTGTAATCTCATGTATCCTTTGTCACTATTTCCATCTAGTTGTGAAATGCAGGCCAGTTTGGTGCCTATGTGGGCCGTTAAATGTGATTATTGTCTCATGCGGGCTTGGAAACTCCAGGAGGTGTAGCTTGGGTGTGTACATACCTAGAGGGCTTTTGGTAGGTGATGCATTTTCTGAAAATGTTTTCAGACATGCTACAGCTTCACACAAGACTTTTCTATGTGGAAAACCAAAAGAGAGAGGAGAAGGAGCCTGGAAACATTTCTGGGTCCATCATTTAGGATACAGCTTGAGAATCTGTCCCTGTGCATAACAAATAGCAGCTAAAGTGCACATCCCAAGCAAGAATATATGCACATTCTAGAGATTCATTTTCAGAACATCTCTCCCTGTTGACCCTGTTTCCTCCTCTGATACATTTTAATGCTAATGCATTTTCTCAAAGAGGACCAAACTGTATTAGAAAGTTTCAAGAATATTAATCCTAAAAGGTTATAGTTACTAGAGTACAAAGTACTCAGTAGATGCTATATTATTAGATGCATTCCTGAATGAAATAAATATTTTATCAACGTGCATGAGATGGGAATTGCTGCGTTACTTACACTGCATAACTCATTCATGGATTTGGCCTCTCAAAGGTTTACCAGGAAAATCTTCATGCCAATATGATGTATTTACCTTAATATGCATAGTTTGAAGACAAACGATTTTAGCATTAGTGCACAAATTTTGTAGTTTTTATTGAATATTTTTCTTTCATTTCTTTTACACGACATTTTAGGTACTATGAGTCCAGTTGGACAGGAAATTACCATCTCTATAAGGAAATAGCCTTACAGCATTGAAATACCAACGATCACTCATTTCCAATTACATAAAGTTTCTCATAGTAGGCCTGAAAAGTCAAAATACTGGATCGAACCTACCAGCTGCTAGAATTGAACACTGTTCATTTTATACCTTTCACCAATAAACTTTTAATCACAGTTTTACAAGAGGAAAGAGGGGGGAAACTGTTTACAAGATAATTTGAAAAATTAGGTTAACGTTACTCAGGGATTATTGCTGTTAGCAGGGATGGGCAGTGAAGATGAATTAGTTAACAGAGCTCAGATGCAGCAGTCAAAAGTATACAGTAGATCTACCTTTTCACACAAAAGTGCAAAATTATCAAAAAACATCATATAGTAGATGTACATAAATTGAGATGTGCAAAAAATGTGTAAACTATTTACATGTTATCCAGTTGTATTTGTTTCTACCCTTTTTTAGTATTTTTATATGTATGAACATTGAGATTAAATTTAATAAACATTAAACTGTTATTAAAGATGTGTGAGATGAAGTAATGAATGGATAAAATTTATAATGTGTATGTATCCTTGTGCTGAGATATTGTTTATTTAAAACGGTGTCATGCTGACATAACATGGATTGTGTTTTTCTTGCAAAATTCTAGAGCAACAGAATTTGTTAAAGATGGTCTTAAAGATCCATCTATGATGCATGAATTGACCATGAAGTTGCTTTGCATGGAAATACCTTTTCAAAAGTAGCTGCTTTGTATGAATTGAAACCTCCTTTAAAAAATAATAAAAAAGTTTTCAAATCTTTAAGGGTGTTAATCTAAAGAAGGGAAATCTAACAGAAGCCAAGAACTTGCCAGCGTAATGGAGAGTTTTGTTTAAAATTCATTTTTTGTTACCACTAATAGCATAATTCTCCTTTAAAACGTCGAAAGTTTAAAACTTTAAAATATTTAAAAAGTGGTACAAATCACAATGTGAAGATCATCAGCAATATTTGGCTTCTAGATAGATGAACATGGATACATGCCTGTGGCTGTTATTAAACATTAATAATGTGCACATTTTTGTTTACTGCAAAAGTAAGTCTTAATATACAGTCAGGATTAAATTCCTCATAAATTATAATAGTAGTCATTATAAAACACATCTTGCAATGTGTTGTATTTTCCAAATGATATATTGTGCTATTAAAAATACGTGAATCCAAAAATACTGTCTTTTTGTCAGGTCTGAATTCCAGGTATACTGAACTGAGTTGGTAAATAGTCACAAAATAAAGCTTAGGTCAATGTTTACTTTGAAAGACGATGAAGCTCAACTATAATTAGCATGAACGTTGAATGTATTGTTACATATGCTCTCAGCAATAGAAAGAGTGTTTAGACATTTAGTCTAGAACTGTTTGCGTTTTTTGAATGGCAGTCAGGATAGATTGAACCAGAGGTTTAAAAAGTACTTCTAGAACTTTTTGAAAATTTCTGTTGTTGATTTCCTCTGAAGTAAATATTGAATCTGAAGAAATGTCATCTGGTCAGATTGCCTGCTAGTCAGGGTCTTTCTAAAGAAGAATGTTATATGTTGGGCTCTGCAAAAATAAAAGAAGAAGTCATGAAAAAGGAGGAAAAATAATATTCAATGCTAAAATATATTCTTCAGATAGCTGAAGACACTTCCAGATTTTTAACTGCACATAGCTTCTTTCCTGCTATTTTGCCACTCATGATTATTTGGTACAACAGAGAAGTATGAGACAACATGGAAATTTTATCAATTTCATAGATATATTCTACCTAATAATTTAATAGGTTTACTTCTCTTAATGTCTTTCCATAAGATGTTTTAATTTGAGGGAGAAGATTCTACTTTCTTCAGACCTCACAAACAGTAAACTTCTTGCTTTATGTAGACACCTCAGATTAAAGTTAACCATGGAACTATGATTATTTCTCCATAGTTATCTGACTGTTTGACAGTGCTTCAGAGTTCGCTTCTGCAAATGCAGTACAGAATGCTGAGGTGACTTGCTATCTGGTTGTTCTCAGCACCTCATGAGCCAGGAGATGTAACAATACTTTCAATTTTTTTGTGTGAATTTCAGTTGAGCCACATTTTTGTTCTCTTAGATCAGCTTGCTTGAATGATAATAACATTCATCTTGTTAGCATGGTATAATTTAAATATAATGTAGCACTGTGCAAAATTCTGTTCCATTCAGGAGAATCTCTGTTGCCCCCTTTTTCAGATGACGGTTGCTGCTGGTACGAGCATTGAGAATAACATTCAAAGGACCATATCCTGCCCTAATGTATGTTCAAAATATCTTGGATTTTTGCGTAATTTAATTGCAAAGCCTCCTTATGTGAATTTGATATTTTTTTGCCCACTCAAGCTTGTGCATCTTGAGGTTACTTCACATTATATGTTTCAGGGTCAATGAATATTGTACTACAAGTGAGGTCTCAGCCTATCAAAATCCTGAATTACTGTCATTTTTTTCCATATGGTTTGATGGTGCAGCTGAAGAAAGACAATGATAATATATTCACTGTTCCTTCTGCATTTACCTTGCTTCCCACCCAGCTCAATGCTCCTGTCAGTTGAAATCAGCAGAACAATAGGCAAAATGAGGAAAGCAATGAGAGGCTGTATTTTTTCTACTTAACCTTGTTCTAAATTGGCTTTTGATATAAAGATGTGTAACACTAAATTTGGAAGGAAGGTAATTTCATTTTTCTTGCTTAAACAAATATGTCCCATGACTTAAAATAGAGGAAAGGAGGAGTTACTATTGCTCATGAAAGGCAGAATAAGAAACATAATTTGTTAACAAAAGAATCAAATCATTCACTTGTAGTATAATAGTTCATTTTTCTTTTTTTACTAAAACTATTCAGATAATGGCAAGTCATTGGGCTAAAATTGAACCTTTCTGCATTAGTAGGGTAAAATTAATGAGAATTTGGGATGTACCACTGAGAGAAGACCATGGTTCTGCATTATATAGAAGATATTTTTTATAATGTAATATGTTTAATAATTTATTTTTCAGCTAAAGATTATCATATTTATAGGGGAACTGATAGAAGTAAATCTGGATAAACATTTCCATAACCTTAAATTCTTTTATGATATAAAAATAATCAAAGTACAAGCACAATATAGTAATAGCTAAGAGAAAAAATACTGTGATTTAGTGCTGGTAAGAAGTTAGTTTGTTCTTCCTATCTGAGAAAAAAATTCAACATGTTAAAACAATCTTTTTTCTGGAAAGTTTGTGCACTTAAGGGAACGTAGAAAAATTCTTTACACTGCATTCTTAGAAGATACTGCATCTTACTATCTGAATCATTGTTGATTTCTGAATACATTCATTGAATGGACCAATATTATAAATTCTTGTCTATGATTACAGCTTCATGGAATCAGTTCAATTCCAGTTTCAGACTTGCTTCTATGCAGAGGAAAAAAAGCTTCCTTAATACATAGTGTATGATTAATCTGCAATATCTTCCAGATTTGTAACATGCCTTTAACTTCTCCAAGGCAATTTTAGTATTACAGTCTTTAAATAGTACAATTTTTAACAGAAGATAGTAATATGAAAGATAATAATATGTCAGAATTGACAAGCGTGAAAAAATGCAGGGTTTCAATTTTAGTTATAGAGGTATATAAATATATATACCAGTACATAGATCAGTATAAAAATATACAATATATATATAGTACAATAACAATTACTTCAAAATTGTTTGGTTTCTTTTAGTTTGTTTTCTGTTTTTGAAAATTTCATTAAGACAGGCTCTAAATAGGTGATTTCTTAATGAAATAAATCAAAAACTCTGAGGTTATCTGTTAGTCTTTGGAGTATATCCATTGCCATTAAGATCAGTAAGCAATTCATTAACCCATTGAACACAAACATCCTTACTCTTACCTTTAGAGATCACAAGAGCTGTCATTGTAAACTACAGTTCTTGGTTATCCCCCATTTTTTATTTTGTTCCTTCTCTTTGAACTGCTGTGGGGATTTTTTATCCCCCAAAGAAATATATCAACCTCCACAAGAAAAAGGATAAAGTTTAGAATTCATTAAATGCTTTTCCAACTCAATCTCCTGATTTTTCTGTCTAAAGTTTAGTGCTGAATTTAGCGTTGTTTCTGCTGTAGAGACAGTAGAGGCTAGTCAGTCTCACCTGTTGGGTCTCTGACAGTATCAGTCTTTTTCTGTTGACTAAAAAGAGAACCTAAAAGGCCATATTGGCTTAGGTACCTTGTTTGTAGGTGGTTAAAATGAATACAAACCCTGGTTTCCCAATTTAAGATTGTGTTTAGGACAAATATTACCTCACAAGACTGTATCCTCCTAAAAACTTGGTAGTCAATTGAGTTATGATGCAATTGCTTTCAATCAAGAAAACAAGGTATATACCATGTGAAGAATCATCCCCCCTTAAGACAGCTTGGATGGATTGTCATTGAGGGGTCTTTTTACTTAAGCAGTAGGTTAGGTGAACAGCTTAGCCTAGACATTAAAGACCATTCTCAAAGCTGAAACTCTGAAAAAAAAATGTTTCTGTAACAGTGTAGACAAAAATACCTGTTTCTATAACAGTGTAGACAATGTGTAGATAACAGTGAAACTTCTTGGAATTCAGTTGAAAGACTAGGTTTTAATATTTGTCTCTGAAATCTCTCCGTGAACTAAAAGTTATTCTTAGTCTTTAATAAAAAAATAGTTCCCATTGTAGATTTCACTTTCAGTGTAAAAAAACCAAAAATAAAAACTTTCATGTTTAAAACTACTGTTTATTTCCTCCCCAGTGAAAAATAACACCATTCAGTCACAAAGGTGAAACAAGCTCTTGCCATTATTATTTATTTACACCCAAAGTCATTGTGAAGTGGTCACGAGGCCTAATTTTAAATTCTTACTTTATAAATAGGTGCAAACAACCAAAATTCTTAAATCTGAATACTTCTAACAAGGAGACACAGCATTCAATCCGTTTCAGGAATTCCAATTAATTCTCAGTGGAAGTTTATCTTATGTAGGTGGGGTTTTTGCATTTGAATTCCTCAAATTACTTTCTGGTTTTATTAGATTTTTTAATTTATAATTAATAATGACTAGAAGTCCTGTTTGATATGGAAGAATCCTTTTCAGAGACAGAATATAATCCCTGCCAACACCTACATGTCATCCAAATGCACAAAGTCTTCAGCAAGAGCAAAGTGTCACCCTTCCACCAGCATCTTGTGGGGACAACAGGAAGGGAAGGTAGTTCTGCTTTACAAGTACTTCTCCTGGCACAAGATCTTCTTGGGGCACTGTAACAATTGCAAAAGCAGATCCAGCTTCAGTTCAGAGAAATACTGTAACTGAAAAGTCATCTAAAACTTGATTAATAATTGGAAAGTGTTTTATTCATCCCTAAATCCTCTGGTTTCCTGATGACTGGAAACTGTTTATATAGCTATTCATTACTGAATAAAACCCAGCTCCTTAGGCTTTTTCATAAGTACACTTTTATATTATGAGTGATTGTTCTCATGCTAATTAGAAAAAAAATTGCTAAAGTAAAAACTTAATGCACTTTGTAATATATGAGAAAGAAAATTAATTAAACCATTTATTTTATTCCATTGCATTCCAAACCCACGGTTACCTGTGTGAACCATAGTTTTAATAACTGCCATTAAGGCTGTCAAATCTACAGCTGAAACTGTTTGAATGCATGGTAACTTTTCAATTATTGGGCTACATTATTCTGAAATGTTTTCTGGTTTCTTGTAATTACTGTTAATTTCTCAACTTTGTATTTCTGCCTTTTTTAAAAGGGATAGCTATAGAGGATTCTCAAAGGCATAAAAATTTTGGGTAGTATATATTGCGCTGGTTCAGCATTTTAATTACATGGTATTAATTATACAGTTGTAATGAATTCTAAAACTCAGTTGTTTAGCCAAAAAAGGGCACAATACATTTGATCTGAGTTTTCTGGCTCTTAATCTCAGACTTAACATACGTTTCTGGAAGGTCATCTAGAAGCAGAGTTTGAGATGCTAAAACTGTACAGAAAACATACATTGTTTGTGGGACATATGTTAAAATATTTTAGAAGTCTTTATTAAGCCCAAGTAATGTTTCTTAATGTTATTAATAGCAAATGTAAGCATGTTTTTAAATATTAAGGGTGTATAGTGTATAATTTTTCTTAGTAGAAATACACTGCAAAACCTGCAATATAACTGAAACTCAAGAAGAAACTGCAATATATTCAAAATTGAGAACTCAGATATTATGATGATTTTCAAGGTACAATTTTGTGGGCCGTTTCCCACAAATGAAAAAATCTAATTTGCATGCTGTTGCTCTGTGAAGTTTACACCTCCACAGTCTTCATTATAGGCTTCAATTTACCTTTACTCCCACACAAACTTTCTGTTTTCTATCTTTCATTATTATAAATTGTTTACATGAGAGAAGCTGAGTGAAGAAACTGAGATTATAAGCAATAGTAATACCCTATTTCAGTTTATTCCTTTCTCTTATATATTGTTTAGTGGGATAATAAAAGCCACTTAACTGCTAGGTTTGCTGTCTTATCATGTACGATATCTCAAATCTTGACACTGTGTGTGTATGTGTGTGTATATATATATGTATGTATGTATTATTTTTATAGATTAGTCTTTACACAACCAATACAATTGCTATATACTTTGCAAACACTATTTCTTGATAAGAATTAATGTCTGCAGATGTACTCTTACATGTGTTCTAATGTGCCTGGGCAGAAATTACTGATGGATGTAGAGTAATTTAGACAGAACAGTCTATCATACTTTGATATCTCAATGCCATTACTTGATGGCTGGAAACACTGCAAACTAATGGTCAGAACAGACAGAACACTTTGTATGCAGAGCCAGGTGCTGTGGTTGCATGACCTTGAGCTTAGTATTAACACTCCTTTTTCTTTATTGCTCTTTGAGGTCCACTTTAAAAATGTGAACAGCAAAACACAAAAGAAAGTGGTGGCAGGTATTAAACATGCTGTTTTCTTCATTCGAAACAGCAGAACTTAAGTCAATGATTTCTAAAATGAAATTGCTCCATATAATAAATGAAAACACTTAATGCATATAACTGCAGAGAAAACTAATTATTTGTTAAGTGCAAAACCAATGAATTTTGCTATTGCACTACTTCTTCATGGAAAAGTCAC
The DNA here is from genome assembly GCF_023634155.1 of Falco peregrinus. Taxonomy (NCBI): domain Eukaryota; kingdom Metazoa; phylum Chordata; class Aves; order Falconiformes; family Falconidae; genus Falco; species Falco peregrinus. The sequence goes on from NC_073726.1 coordinate 54,192,386, forward strand.
ATTTGTTCTGTATAAAGGGATACATACCTTCAGGAATTCTTCATAGAGCTACTTACAAATTTTAGAGTAATTACTTTGAAAATACACCGCTTTTTTAATTCCAGCATATGTGAATCAGGCTGTTGTGTTTAGTTAGATATTTTATTACTTACATAGCTTAATGTGTGTAAATTTTTAACATATTTTTTCATTATTTTATGACTTTAGACAAGATATAGAGCATATATAGAGAGACATTTTCTACAGTAGTTCTGTAGGAAAACAGCAGTTTTCTTATATTTTATAAAATTTGGCTGTTAGAAGCATCTTATAAAACTGCTGGTTTTCATTCAGCAACAATCTTAATTCTTTACAATGTTTCAAAAGGTGGTTGGGGAGGGTTACATTAACTGGGGGAGAAAGACAGAAAGCTTTGTTAATGTATAGAAGCCTTAAAATATCAGTGTATTTCTTTTTCTCCCAAATGGTAATGAAACTATAATTCCTATGCTTTCTGGATACTTCTTTTTTTTCTATCAAAGATTAAAACCTGCTTTTTTTCATAAGTTTATGCACGTGAATAAGTTTATTCACGTGATTAAACTGAGCCTGGTTTTTTTTTTGAAGTTTAAGCCAAATGACTATATTCTTAGGTAAGCTGAAGCAGAAATTATATTTTCTATCCTGGGAACATTTCTGAGATTAGAAAGTAAAAATACTCCAGAACTACTACACATAGGAACAAAAAGTCAGAAGCCAAAACATAATTACAAGCCTCCAAACTTTCTCAGGTTGCTATGAAAGCCCCCTGAGCTTTCAGCTCAACTCCTTCAGCTCGTTTTTGATGATCAGATGATTCAGTGGTTTACCAAGTGGTGACCTACCCCCTGAAGCTACAAACCCATTTCATGTGATCACCTGGTACTTTCAAGTGTCAGACACACTTGGCACATAGAGGTCTTAGTTTTTGTCCATGGAGGGAAAAAAAAAAACCTGTAAGGAGGTTTCTTTTCTTTCAAGCTTTTACCCAAACTACATAGTTTAAAGTCTTCAGGAGTTACTTCATTAACAGTTGCCAACAGAAAAGCAATTTCAGTTTGTTCTCACTGCCAGTGACTGTGCAGCCTTATATTTTGAGCATGACACTAATCTTTTGGCCCTCATCTTCTGTTTCCCTGTGCAGCTCAATGTTTCTGCCTCTGCTCCAGACCTCTTGACAGGCAATTAGCTGGCAGATCTGCTGCCTGGCCAGCTGTGCCGAGTGTGTTAAATTGTAAGCTAGAAAGTGATAGCAGCAATGCACTGCAACCAGGAAGATGCATCACTGGCAAATTCATGTCTTAGCAACAGCATAGTGCCCTGCTCCGCAACTATGTGGCTCCATACTCATGGTGATGCTGTATTATGCACAGGATCAGTGTCCCAGCGTAGCTTTGAAAGCACTCCAAAACTTTACAACATTTTGGACTGACACAGGCCCAATGCATTGATTCTACTCATCTGAGAGACTGAAAATTGCAAAATCAGAATCAGGAATTAGGAGTTGTAGATGCGTTAGCAAGGGATTTGTCCACACTCTTTTGATTTTAATTTTCGTGTATGCACTGGGAATGGACACAGTACCACATGGTTAACTCTGTTTTCAACTACAGCGTGTCAATATATAGATGCTTATCTGTTGCATCCTGGGAAGCAGCTTTATAATCAGTACTCGATATCATTGCAAAGAGTATTATATGAAAAAAAATATTGCCTGGGTGGGTTCACAGAAACTAGATGTTACCAGACAGCTTTACTGAGCAGATCTGCTGGAGCGCAATACCCAGGACCCTTAGCTGGGCATTCCTGTCTCTGCGGCCCACTGAGGGGCTGAGTTGTCATTACAGGCTGACCTTTGCCAGCAGCCAGGTGCCCACCTTGCTGTTTTCTCGCTCCCCTCCCTCAACCGGACAGGGGGAGAAAATAGGATGAGAAAGTTTATAGGTAGAGATAAAGATTGGTTAACCATACCAGTTACCACATGGACAAAACAGACTTGACTTGGGGAAAATCAGTTTAATTTGTTGCCAATTAGAATAAATTTGGATGGCGAGAAACAAAGACAAAAATTAAAATAACACCTTCCACACACACACCCCCCTTTTTCCCAGGCCCAATTTCACTCCTGCCTTCCCAGCCCCTCCATCCTCCCCACCCCGAGCGGCAAGTGGGTGTGGGGGATGGGTGTTGGCGTCAGTCAATATCTCCTCTCCACTGCTCCTTCTTCTTCACACTTTCCTCTGCACGGCATGGGGTCCTCCATGGGCTGCAGTATGGATATCTGTTCCACTGCCTGGAGCATCTTCTCCTCCTCTTCCTTCTCAGACTTTGATGCCCACACTGTAGTTTCTCACTCCCTTTTTCTTTCCCTCCTCTTTGCACACATGGAGTTGTTTTGCCCCATCTTTAACACACTTTCCCAGAGCGGCCACCCCCACAGCTGGATCCAGTGGGAACTGGCTGTGTCCAGCACAGGGCAGCCCCAGCCACACCTCAGGGGATCCCTGAGGGTCCCTGCAGCCCCCTGCAGCCCCCTGCCACAGCCCAGCACCTGCGCCCAGGACACATGTGTAGCCATGCTCTGAGCATGCCTCACACAAGTCTACACACCGTGTGAGCGCTGCCCACATCCATCCAGTAACTGAGATGGGAATCTCCAGCTTCCAGACTCCTCTGAGAGCCGCCATCTGCAAGAGCAAAAAAACCCCCAAAAACCTGAGGCTACATTTCAAACCAGCTTCCATGAGCTTTCAAGAAAGGAGCTGAAAAAGACAGAAAAACTTACCTAGGGTTTTCTGTTTTCTTCTAGACTTCCTCACTGGTTTTCTCTCTTCCCACCCCCACCCCACGCCTTTTTATTTTTTTTTATTTCCTCCCCTGCTTCTGAGATACATCTTAAGTGAGGAGGATTTCAAGACACAGAAGGAAGATCTAGATTTGGAAAGAACTATGCTTTGTCTGACTTTTAAAGGAAATCTATGCATATAAAGATGTCCTCTGGGGAGAAGAGCAGATTTTTATTGGTTTGGTAACATTTTGCCTCTGTATTACTAGTGACAAAATTCTTAGTCCTATTAGCAGAAAATAGATGGAAGGACATCGTTCCATGACAGAGATTTAATTCATAGGAAAAACATTTCTAGATAATAGTGATGCTCCTAGATACTTTCATTTACTACTGTTCTGGAATTTATATTTGTCTTAGAAACAGAGATACAGAAGAGCCACGAGCTGTTAGTGACTGAGAAATAACTCATTTGGCAAAGGCCAATTGGCAGATTCCTTTGCAAGAACAAAAGAACACCATCCATCCCTTTGCTGTACCCTCCTACTCTGGTCTAAATGTTACTTGCCTGACACTTTTCTGAACACATTTAAGAGAGCTAGAAAGAGAGCTTGACTTTTTGCTGCAGCCATTAGCCGGCTCAGTCATCCTACCCTTCTAATAACTCTATCTTATTCAGTTTCAAGGAGCTGTATTCCCTTCGACACCATCATGAATCAAAACAAAGTATACATCCCACTATTCTTACTGGTCCTTACAAAGAAAAACACCAAACACAAAGCCAGCAAAGGTCAAAACTGTCCCCCCATCAATGAAACACTGGGAGAAACTGTCCTCGAAAGGTGACTAGTGTACTTGGCAAATAAGAGCCTAAATGGATTTAGAAAAACTTTTAAAATTGTTATTTATCTGTCTTTGCCACGTGGCTGTCAAGTATTGTGATTTTATTAGCATTACAATTTAAACTAATTTTTAATCTATTCAAGGCATGGACAGTTGCTACTCACTATGATCAATGGAAGTTTGTGATGAAATGGCCACTGACTGTCCTCTGAGACTAGTATCTAGATTACTTGGGGTATCTAGCAGTTTCTTAGTCATAAACTTGTTTGTTTGTGTTAAATACTGTTTATATGCTGATATTTCAATTAAATGGAAGTATCTGACTAAACATCTTCAGCTCTCATTTTAGTAAAAAAGAATTAACTCCAATTACTCGTAACTCGATCAGTACATCAAATCACAGACTTACTTATCTGCAACATGTAGTGCTCTTCTTTCTTGCTTCAGTTACATCTAAATTTTTATAGCTACTAAAGATGTTGACTGACTCTTGGCAGTTTAAATAGCCAATTATTATGAAAAGGACGTTATTCAACATTTACAATACTTTTCAGTCTCCTAAAAGATGAAATCTCCCCAAATAGCAGGTTATGTCATTCCCAGCGTGTCTGAAAATGGGTTGACATTTCCTGTTCTGCACTTTTTCTGCACTGCAGATTTGGAAACTTGTAGCAAGTTAGGTTCTACTCTGGGTAAGTGACCGAGCAGGGGCTTAAGACAGCAACGTGAGTGTCCTGGTCCTGAAGAGTTAGGACAAGGACCTGCAAAAAATAAATCACCTCAGGTTTAGTTTATTTTTATGTTCAGATCTTGAGGAATCCTTCCATTAAGCTAACTAATTGTAGTGGAATGAAGCTGGGCTAATTAGCATTGACAATATACAGCTGTGGGCTGGCTTCAGGGGCGGCGGGTTGGCCGGTGTAGATAAGATGCAGCTGTGGCTGGTTCTGTTAAGGGGTTGCGAGCCAATGAAGAGAGAGCAGCTGAGGAAGAAGCAAGAGGAGAGAGAACACGTGCCCTGGATGAGGTGAGAAGGCAGTAGAGTGACTACACAAAGAGTATGCTGGTATGAGATGGTAAAAGACCTTATTGCAGCTTGATAGTTTGGAGAGTGCTGCAACAATGAAAACTTGAAAGATCTTATTTTCTTGGGGTTTTACTTAACAACATAAGCAACTTATAGGTGGTGGGTTTTTTTCCTTCCTATTGTATTGAAATAAGTGATGGCAAAGAATGTAACTTTAAATAGCAATCAGTTGTTTTTTCATTATAATATTATAGAATGCTAAAATATAAAAAATATGCTTTTAGAACTAGTGTCCAATAGGTTGAGATTGTTTGAATTATACTAAGTCTCAAAACAGTTATTTGAAATCTTAATAATGATGAAGATTTAAGCTTATATAAAGTCATGGACATGCTATTTTCTTACAAAATATGATAATGAAGGTTTTGATTGAATCTTCTAACAAATGTTAGTGTTGAAATTAAATATATATATAAAGGATGAACAGTCATATTCTAATATGTGTTTAGCCAAAGTTTAAACACACACACACCCTTTTTTTTTTAATCTATGTGGAAATCTTTAGTTTTTATTAAAATCCATGCCTAAGCTGGATAACGAAAGCATAAACGCACAGCCACAAAATGACAGTAAATAACTAGTTCACAGAGCATCAGTATTAGTCATGTTCATGCTACTTACTTTTAATATTGGTGTTCAACAGTTCAGCACTGTTGTCCTGGTCCTGAACCTTCACGGGGCAAATCATGGATTTCTCTTGTGAAGTCTGTTAACACAAGGGTTAAGTTGAAATTGCACTTCAGGTGTCTGATGGGTGATTACATCCTTCCTGTGGTCCTTGTTCGATGCTCATGGCTGTGATCAGAGCCTGTAGCTGTTCCTGCCTGCCCTGCCTGTAGGGGTGTTGTTCTCCCCAGCAGCAATGATTGCAGACCTAAACCACTCTGATTTACATGGGGATAGCTTGAGGCACATCCAGCCCCACAACTGGAAAGAGTATCTTTTCCCCAGCATAGGTTGAATATGTTGCCAGACAAATTTGCTTTAAAATGGAATCGGTTTCTAAAAATGCAGCTATAATCTATGTAAACCCATCTTAATTCCTCAAAAGATGGTAGAATGGTTTCTGTGTGACACAGATAATGAGAAAAATTAGTTGCTTTAGTGGGTTAAACCAGCGTTTCTTCAATCTAAATCCCATAACGTGAAATTTGTCATTTAAAATGGCAGTAGCTGCTGCTATTGTGGTTGCTAGCTATAACAGTACTAGGGGAGTTTGAGAATAACATGTGAGTTTTGAGGGCAATATGAGCCCTATATATGTTCAGAAAACCCCACTCAAGCCAACCTTTGCCTCTATGATGAGTGTTTAAAGCTACTCACAGAATGAAAATGAAAATCACTGTAGACTGTAAACCAAAGACATTTTGTGGATTAAATAATCAGAACAGAGCTAGGACTTCAGCACTGCTAATAGTTAATGTTGATTGATCCTGAAACCTACTTTTGGCGCTGGGGTCTCCTGGTCTGTCTTGCTTTTGGTGTACAGCTTTTGCTTAACCAACCTGGGAGCCTTTCTGTCTTCGCTGCTGTGGCAGCGTTGCTGTCACCAGGCGGAGGCAAAGGAGGAAGCTGTCCCAGGGAAAGGGGAAAAATCCTGGACTAGAAGAAAATAATGCTTAGATTAAAAAGGATAGCCAAGAACTGTAAGGGGGAAAATAATGATGAATCATTAAACATGGAGTTGGGGCTAGTGGCTGTGGAGGAGGGACATGAACTGAGACAGGTGAGGAGTGGAGGAGGAAGTTTACAGTGCCACAGGTCTCCCAACTGAAAAAAGGAGATCACTGGAAAGAAAACTGTTCCTGGAAATGTATCAAGTTTTATACGAAAGATGTCTCAGGTCTAGAGACTGAGGGGGGAGGGAAGGTGAGTCAGAGGAGTCCTCTGAGAAGGTATCCTGAGTTCCAATAGACAAAACTGTGAATGATGGTATAATAGTGGCTTGTGTGTATGAGGCACTTCTGTAGACAACTGTAATCCTGGTACTGGCACCTAAATAACGCACTTGCGCTATTCTAATATAGCCTTTTTACTGTAATTATATATACATATAAATATATCACAATTTGAGTGGTGAGACAGAAATTTTGTTGTAATTGTTTCCCTAGCCAATAGTTCTGGTTTATTAAATTGCTAATAGTTGCCTGCTAAGAATAAACAAACATGGCTCAAGAAAGAAAAGGAATTATTTTAATAATTCAAATTAATATTTGAAATTAAAATTTCAAATAAAAAATAATTCAATTAAAAAACAACTTAAATACTTGTTTTATGCTTAAAGCAGATTGCAGTTAGAAATAATGGGAAACCATACCAATATTGCAAGTGATGCCTCAGAGGAAAAAGCTTACACTAAAGATTGTTTTGAATTTCCTTAGTGTCTCAAGGAGGTCATTGGCTTGGGAATGCATAAATGCTTTATACAATAATGATTGAATGGAATACTAAGGCAGGAATTAAACTTGATTTCAGTTTCTCAAAGGAAATGCCAGAAGAAAAAAAATCTGTACTGTGAGAACTCTGAACTGTGTATCTCAAATAGAGCATATTTGTTTTCTTTGTCTGAGGAACCATGATGACAGACCATTAAAAGAAATTTGTTAAGAGAAACTCCCTCCAATGTTACCTTTACATTCTAATGCTGCTGCAGTGTGGATTAGTTTATGCTTGCAAAAATATAGGAGTAGGAATATGATCCTTCTGTAGAGTTAGAATTTCACCTGACCTTTGAAATGCACCGTTACGCTTGCTCCATATGAATGAAAAAGTATTAAAAGTTACCTGGGGAGGATGCAATGTATTTTGCAAATCTTCTCTTTTCTGACCAAATTGTTGATGCATTTTAATCTAGGTAAATAAAACAGCACAAAAAATCTTTAGGAGAGCTTGTCATCCATCAGTTATTAGTTTTCTGATCTTTGTATGTATGTAAATATTTTATTTTTTATCTAGATATGTTCATCCTTTGTGTTACACATCCTAGAGGCCCAACAATATCAACTTTATATAAACTGGCTTCTTATTCCATTATTCCTTATCTTGTATTTTCATCATAAAATGCATAATTGTACAGTAAGCATAATTGTAGGGTAAGGGAGAAGTGTGAAGAGTCAGACAATTTGAAATAAGAAAAATATTTAAAAATTAAACAAAGCACAAAAGGAAACATACTTAGGGACAAGTGAGCAGAAAGAAACTTCATAAAATTACTTCTAGAAATGCATCCTGCTATCTGCTAAATATATTACGCTTTTTCTCTTTTAAACATATACTTTTTCCACATGAATAGATTATTCCCTAGACAAATAATCAAGTAGTCACAGTAGATTTTTTTTTTTATTTTTTTTTTTGCATATTGGGTTACTTCTTGGCTTTATTATTTTGAAAGTTGACTTAATCCAAATTATATACAAATGGAAAAAGAATCCTTTTCAGATCTTAGTTTTAAAAACTTCTCAGGATTAGTTTGACTGTCTAAATTTCTGTTCTGAGAGTAGTATTAACATAATTCTGAAAACTGGGTAGTGAGAAAGCATAATAAATTTTACATGAAGTGAATAGTTTCTCCTTTTTTTAGATACTAATTTAAAAAATATCCTTGAAGAAATAACCTTATTTTTATAAAATAAAAAGTAAAATGAGTTCTTCTGTCTTCTTTATGGTCACATCCTCCAGGTAAGGATCAAAAACTATTAACAATTTTTTACTTTTGTCATGATTTATGGAATTGACTAGTTATGCATTTGAGGAATAGATTAATTTTGAGAGAATTGAAAAAGGATTAGTTGAGGATACTTTGAAGCATAGATCCAAGTTAGATTTAGATTTGGATGGTGTGCTTGGAGGCTGGCTTGCTCCTGTAAGTCCTTACTATCTTCTTGTCACGAGCTCATTCTGTGCCTCCCCTTGAAGGACATGATCCCTACCAGGGAGAGGGGAAGGAGACCAAGAATGTATTTGGTTACAATATTATAAGAAGAGAAGCAGAACTCTTTCCACTTTGCAAAATTATCAAAGAAATAAAAATAGCTTGTGCTTATTGTGAAAAAAGCCTTACTGGATTTCAAGTGATAGAAGTATCTCTTAAAATAGTCTTAATTTTTCTGGCAAATTAAATAAGCACTTTGCTATTGACTTCAATATATTTTGCTCATTTTCATCAGATGAAAATTTGGCATGTTATCTCTTTGATCTACTGTTATAGTAAAGCAAAATTGGAAAATTACTGAAGTATTATTAGCTCAAGCTTACAGTGGAAATCTATTTGTTCTTGCATTCATGCAAAAGGAGGTTTATGTTTCCATTTAGTTTCAGAAGGATTTTTGCATTTTTTTCAGGCAAGTATCATTACTGAAGCTTTATTAGTAACTGTTACCTTTTAAATTAGTTTTCTTTTCAAAATTCCATCCTTAAATTTCATAATACATGTTTTTGTTCCATAAGCAGTGTCTTTAAAATTTCTCTTAAAGCAGATGAAAATAGATACAGAACTAACCACTTGTTCAACTCAATTGATTTTAAAATAATGGGTAAGCAACAGTATTTATCTTGAAAAGGAGTCAATTTTGATTGATAACTACATGTTGTAAACAATAAATCTTGAGAAACTACATCCTTTCAAAGATATTGTTTCTATTTGATCCAGTTAATCAATGAATTACCTGCCTGACTATTTAAAAGACTATGGTTTGTCATAAATTACATGGACTGTAGCTGGAAAGTCTGACATGGGGCTATGCAGTCACACTGGTAGTCTTTCCTCATTTTTATTTTGTCACACACTTACCCCTGTTTTAACTCTGAAGCCAAATCCAAATTAAGTTGGTAAAAGCAGATGAAGGGTAAAAATTGGACTAAGAGGTCATAATCTGTTTAGTATTTCTAAATTGAGATATATAATGTGATCTATAAGACATAGCCTGTATCAAATTGCATTTTGCAGTCACAATTAGCCCATGGTAGTTCTATTTTTTTCTCCCGGAGGCAGGAAAACACTGGAAATGATCGTGAGTTTCAATCTTGTGAATGACACGTCACCAGAAGCAAGCATAGTACTTACACATAGGAACAACATTTCTTCCTGGGAGCTACTGTAGGAAAAAACCCCATGTACTTCCTTTTACATCTTTCTTCCATAGCACAGTCTGGTCTTGTGACCTCCTGCCCACAAACAGCATAACATACCTGTTAATTATCCTTTGTTTACATCTCTTTGAGGACAAGTTTGACCTGTTACAGTGGTACAGTTTGAAGGTCTCATTTAACCTCCAACTGCAGGACCAGCTGTCCAAGTGGCATATGCCTGACGGCAGCTTTAGCTCACAATGGATTTAGTTGTTTCTGCAGAGAAAATATGCCTCACAGGGTAAGGAGACAGGTTTTCAGGGACTATCTTGTGTTATAATTCTTTTTTGGTAGCTATAAATGTGTGACCTGTATCTTTACATTTTAGCTAGGCAAAATTCTCTAAAGGTATCCCAGAAGGCATGTCATTCTGTCCACTTCTTGATCTCCCCTTAAAATATTCTATTCTCACATGGCAAAAATTATGACATTTCTGTGGTTGTTCATTTATTAGTGTGTTTAAGGAACAGAAAGGGTTTGTACAGGGTCTCATGGAAAATTACATTTTAATGAAGATCTGACCTGCAGCAAACTGTGTGCATTTGTTCTTCACCCTAGAGCTTCAGACTATCTCTGTCACACCTCATGGTATCCTGCACTCTCCAGCTCTGAGCAGAGGGGATGAGGTGTTCTGATTGTACAAATGAATGCTATTTGTTCTGAGCAAAAGCATTTGCCCAAGATCAGAACCAGGAAGGAGAGTGAAGTGGCAATGCTATGGCAAACCCTCAGGAATTCCTAGCACAGTCAGGGAGTCAGGGACTGGAAGGTGCTGCAGGACATCTTGAGTATTAAATATCAAGCAGATACTACAGCTGCCGCCTGCAGATTATTTTTTTTTTATTCTGCCAGCCATGTGGACAGCTCATGATACAATCATGGAATTGCAGGCTATGGACACAGACATCTCTGTAGCTGGCATGAATGTACACAGCTGCTGATCCCAGAAGGCACCCAAAGGGAAGGGAAGTACAGAACACTTCTTTTCATGTTGTTGTATCCTATATTTTTCTATCCTTGGATGCGAGGATCTCCTAATTTGTCATTTGGTTTGGGAGTTGTTGTGAGCCAGAGATGGCAAGCCACTGAGCAATTCACCAGTAGTTACCCTGTTTTGAAGGATGAGGATGTGTAATTAGCATAGGTTTGGCCAGAGTATGTAATTTTGCCTTTACCTTTGAAGTGTATCAAGTTTCCACTTGTAGCTTTTGGTGGGCTATAGAAGAACGTATTTGTGTTGTCTATGTCTTCATAAGCCTAAACAGGCACAGTTAATTCTCATGCCTGTCAGAAAGCCCATCTGCCTTGCAACAATATATTTGTATGCTCATACAAATCCTTATATTCTTCACTGCTATTTTAATATGGTTTTACTTAAATGTTACACACATTTAATTAATTGTTGTGTCATTCTGTTGTAGAAGATTACTGAAATCTGGAGTTTACTTTTGTTGAATTTCTTATCCTGGGATTCATTTGAGGATATTTTCACTTACAACACTATTAGCTGCTGTTTATATATTTTGCTTTTATTCCCATCAGCTTCAGTTATTGTCATATTTCTGCCATTATTTTGTTCATTTGATTTCCTGCTTACAATTTAATGCATTTTTTCCAAGCTGCTTCATTTTGCTGAAAAGAAAACTTAACTGTTAATCAGGAAAAGGAGCAATGTATATCCTATGTTTACACTCATAATCTTATTTCAACTTAAGACGAAAAAGAGAATGGAAATGAGAGCTCCCTCTGGAAGGTGAGCTGTGTCAAAAGGTAGCATGGCCTGTGTTGCTGGCCCACAACACTGTCAAGGAAAAGTCAGCAATCAAAGCACTGAAGGAAAGTACACTCATTAAAGACCCATCAAGCTCTAGATTGTACTGTATGAAAGCCTGTAATTCAGCTCTGCCCTGTGATACTGTTTGTTTGTCAGCCCCAGTGGCTGTGATTTCTATCTTTTCTAATTTCTGTTGATTTATCAGAAAAAAATGATTATGCAGTATGTAGCTGAAGCCAATTATCTGTCATGTCACATTGTTTCTGAGTTGTCCTTCGCAATTTACTGCCTTTTTTTTATGCCTAGATTTTAAGTTCCTTCAGAGAGAAACAGTATCTTTCTCTGTTTTCATACCACAGATTATGATGAAGTACTAGGCCTTGAGGTAGGGTTTCTAGTGCAAATTTATTAAAATTATTTAATATGACATAAATTTGTTCTGTGTAAGGAGTGTTATAGCATAAGGACTGAAGGGAAAGTTATGTTACTTCCACTTGGATCAGCCAGAGACAATGTCCAATATAACTGACTTTAATAAGAAAGTGTTTCCAAGTATTGTGCTGCTGGTGGCAAAAATTTACAAAACTATATATGCATGGGATGATATATTTGGGTTTCTTAATATTGTCAAATGACATAAAACCAACAGCATTCTTTGCAAATTTTGGTAGTTTAGTTCTTGTCCCTTCAAAAGAAGGTTACTGGTTTAGACTTCTAAAGCCTAACAGACTTTTGAGAGTCATCTGAAGTCAGTCTCCTAAGTCAAGATAGAGGAATCCCTGCTATATAAATCAGTAACTCCACCTCTGAGGAGGAATCCATTAATTGGATTTAGGTATCAAGTTGCAGATTACTTTTGGGAATTTTTAATTCCCAAAATATAAAGGTATTCTTGGGATCTAGTTTAGCAAGATGTGCTATGACAGGCTAACTTTCTGTTGTGGTTAGCCTTGCCACATTAATAGGTCTGATGGAGGGTATGGCTGACGATGCACATCTCTCATCTGGGTTCCAGCATGATTTTTTTTTTGATTGAAAATAGTGCAGTAAGTGCTAGAAGCATTGCTGCCTGGTGCTTTTAAACCATGGGGAATCATTTATGACATTACTGCTGCCATAGAAACCTATTTAAACTCAACAGAAATTCAATTCATAGAAAAAGCTTTTCGGTCTTAATCACTCATACATTGTTATTCCTAAAAGGTTTGCCAATGGAGTCAGGATTTCTGGAAACATTTTGCAATCCCTCAGAGCAGTAGTTTTTCAGATGCTTTGAAACTGACTGTATCCGCAATGTGGTCCTGTGGTCTGTCATTTTAGTAGAGCCCCAACATAAACTAACATTCTACACACATGCCTACATAATATCAATTTCTAAAGAACTGAAGAAATATGAGCGTGCTGTTGAATTTCTGCTGCTGAGTTTTCAGAATATTGGATCCCAATACTCTATGACCTGGCTCTTTTAGATATTACTTATGTGGAAGATTTAGTGTTTAATACCAGATTTACTTGTGTAAAGATATTTGACAATACCTGGCATTTTGATTTAGAAAAGTGATACAGCAATATTCTGAAATTGCAATGCAAGTACTTCATAGCAATTGCACTACACAGTGAAATCGCATAATGAACATAATTCTCATTATTGTTCTCTATATGCTAGCTGCCATGTCACTGGGCATTCCTAGTTACTAGGAAGGAATATGTAGGTTGAAGCCAGCTCAAACCCGTTGCTCAATTCAAAGTCACTTCTCCTGTTGGCTCAATTTTTATACTCTTTATTGTGCTGAACCACATATGCAACTCCCCTATGCTGGTCTGTCTGGCTCAGGAAGATGCTGCTTTCTAGTGAATATTTTAGAGAGGTCCATTGACATAACCAGTTGACCCCTTTAACTGTTACAGCCATTTATCTATGATAAAGGCCACCCTCCTGTCTCCTTGGTGTTGGCATAAGTTCAGCTTCCTTTATGATAGCTGTGGCCACTTCCAACATTCTTTTCTGAGCTTCATGAGCACATCATCCTTGTCTGTCTTCTCTGAACTTTCTTTCATTGTAAGCATTTATTGATCAATCACACAGAATCAGGAATATTGCAAATTACAGCAAACATTCTAGGAAGAACAAACAGAACATGTTAAACAGTTTGTACGTTCACCTCCCTCTTTCTTTAGCAAGTCCAAATGACCACATTTAGATAATAAAGTTTGTCAGATTCATGTTTTTGGTCAAGTCTTCTGGAATACAGAAGTCCTAACATGGAGATTTCAACAACAGACAAACAAATAAGATACTATATATAGGAAAGGTGAAGAAGACATGAGTCATATGAATTGTTTTTGTTATATATATTTTTATTTCGTAATTAATTCTCTAATACCAAAAGGAAGATTTTTTTTTTAATGTTTTACAAAGGTATCTATGAACTACTATCCAGTTTTTACAGAGAAGGCCTTTAGAGAATAATTTAAAATAAATCAAGCATTTAATTTATATTTAAAAATTAATGTGTAAGCTCTTATGCAAACTGTTGTTTGAAGACCCAGTAAAGACTGCATGCTCATTTGTTTATATAGTTTTACTTAAGCTAACTAATAACAGCAAATAAAATTATTTAAATCTAGACATAATTTGTAGAAAAAGAGCAAATCAAGTCAAATGGGCTTCCTGAGGCAAAACAGAAGGTGCAACTTTATGCAAAGCTCAGCGTGATCAGAGGGGAAGGATTATTTTCAAGTATTTTTATTTTGGCAGATATGGGCTTATGTGTCTATGTACATAAAGTGTTAAAAAGGATAGCTTTTATTATCCCCTTTACTTTTGCTAAGCAGCCTCATTCAGTTCTCATGTTGAGAAAGTCATTTGATATGATTGCAATGCTTGGGGTTTTGGTTTGTTTGGGTTTTGGCTCTTGGTTTCCAACAAGCAGGTAATGAACACTGAAGTGTTGTCCCTGCATTTTAATTCATTTAGCTGTGTTATTTTTGGCCACTGAATGTAACTGAAAAATAACTCCAAAATTTAAAGAAGGAGCTGTACTTTTCTTAGATGTCTGTTTACTCCCTCCCACGTTAGAATGCATTGCTTTCTTATTGTAGAAGGCATATATATTTCACTTCAAATAAAAATACTATATTAACATATTATAGCTCAGTGGCTTATTCATAAAGGTGGTACTAAAATTTTGTGTAAGAGAGACTGGAAATGGAAATGTTAGTGCACAACTTTACAAAGTATTAAAAATCTATTGATTCAAAACAGATGAGAAGGAAAAGAGGTGCTTCAAGGTGCCACCTTCTGTTCCATAATAAGAAATTATTTTATTGTATTCCAGTAGTGCTAAAATAGATGTCTACCTACATAGATATCTTCAAGACTTTCAGCAAATTCATATGTGATGATTATATACTAAATTGAGTGCAGGCAGCTAGCCTTTTGGGTGACGAAGTCAGATTTGCAGTTCATCAGGCAGGTCAAGACACAGACAGGGTGCTCAACCCAGATATACTGAGGCATTATCTTTCCAAGCTGTTTGGTACTTTAGCACCCAGGCGGGGATTTTGCCTGCCAGGTTACCTGCAAACAGTTTACAGACAAGCTGTGAGACAGCTGTGGTACTTGTGAGAGCTGGAGGTGGGCTGAGTTGCAGGCTGCATGGCCACACCTGGGACAGTGGTTTACGGCCAGCTGGGCATGTCAACTTTGGCATGTAACCAGAATCTCTAGACTTACCTTCTGCTTTATTTTGGATGCCTGTGATTCTTTCATTTTTTTATCTTCTCCTTGTCACAGACTTTGTAAAACAATATGAACTCAAAAGTGCTAAGCTAAATGTCTGCCTGAAACAGATAATGTTAAAGATTTGTTGTAAACTAATGGGTGATGGCTATATACTAAATATATTCCAGGCAATTACCTTTTTGTGATGACAGAGATTTCAGGGCTTCAGACTGAGAGGATTGCATCTCTCTAAATCAAAGTTTAGTATAGTATAGTATGATTGCTGTAATTATTATTTATCTTTGCTACATTTAACTAAGTCCCACTGCTTTTATTAACCAGTAGAAAAGCACATAAATTCCCTAGAAAAGGGGAACTAGTGAGGTACCATTTTCTGCAGGATTTATGTTCTTGCTGTTTAGAAAAATCTTGCTTTTATGACCAGGAAATTTATTTCCATGTATGAGTGGCATGATGCAGTGCTGTAGCCTTAATTCATTATCTTCTTTTTTTTCCATACCAAAAGTACCAAATCCCGTTTCTCCTGATTGAAATATTTCTCTACAATTATAGGAAATTTCCCCCTTTTACTAAGGAGCTATAAGGTAAATGTTTAATATAAGCATCTTACTGTAGAGTTCTGTTGATAATTTATGCAAACAAGCAACTTCGGTTTTACCAACTTTAAACTAGTACAAGAAATTCTCTTCTGGAATATCTGCCATCTAGGAAGCTGTGCTTTTGACTGAATTTTAGTATCCTCTTAGTTGCAATGATCACTTTTTCCTCAGCTTTCTCACCTGATGACTTTTTTTTTTGGTAGCTATGCCAAATAGTTAATGAGGGAAGGAAGACTTCTTTATTTACTCTATATACTTATATTTGTTTTCTGTTTTATTGAAGAGATTATTCCAGATAATTATTGATAAATCTCTTCCTTTTGCCCAGTTGCCCATCAAAGAAAGCATTAACCACACTCAGAAACCTGATGTAATAAGCTGTTTGAGCAAGTAAATTGCTATTAACTATTAATTGCTGTTAACTACTAATTGCTTAACAGTTTATGAGGACAAGTACAGCATTTAATAAAGGGTTACCATCATGGATACTTAAACCTAACAATCTTAATCTCATTTGTGAGTGCTGGCACTTACAATCAGGCTACGGTATCATGATCTCATGCACTGCTACCAGGCTGGGAAAGGTACCACAGTAAATCATCCTGACTAGAGATGGAGGAAAGAGTGCTGGGGTGGGCTGACCATAATGACATGGGCTCTAACTGTGGCTTTCTACTCAGCTACAGTAAAATTTTTCCTCTTAAGTTAATACATTTTTTCAAATATTGTCTTCAAAGTATTGATGGGTGGGGTCTAGGGACTGGCTTTTCAGAAGCTAAGTCTTTCAATTTTTCCACTGTTGTGACTGAGTGTGACTTCTTTGCATCTACAAGCTTCAGGAGGAGTGATACTAGGGCCAAAGAGGGAGAATACAGCCTTAAGGTTCTGAAGCGCTCTGAACTGCTATAAGACCCCAAGCTTCAGCACACATCTAGTTGTGTATTAGCATGGTTGCTCTCTTGTGGTTTTCATAAGAAATATAAACAGCCAATTTAGGAAAGATAGAGCATTATCTGATTTAGCCATATTGCATGATGATATATCAGTTATGCAAACAACTTTGGGAAGATTTATAAGGTTACAGTACTAATGCATTTCAACCCAGCTGTAATTATGAGCATGCTCTGAAACAAGTGTTCCACTTCTGTTGGAATTCTGGTGTTTGCCTTTGTTTGAATGATCGCTTGTTTTTTTTATAATGGTCTTGTTTCTGGAAATATACTGTAAATAAATATACCCAAGGAAAACTACGTATTTAGCATACACTTCTTCTTATACATGCTAGCTGGTTTGGGTTTTTTTGTTTTGGTTTGGACTGTGGAATCGGGGGTTTTGTTTGTTTTTTGGTTTTTAATTTCTGAACCTTTGGGATTAGCACATTTTGGAGAACTACATATCATAAACTGAATATTGTGCAGTAAAATGCAAGAAGGTTGTGAAGTATTTCTATCCAGTGAATCGGACACACGTATCTATGGAGAGGTAGGAATTCATCTGTACGCATTCCATTATCATGGGGGAGGTATAATAGATACATGGTTTGTTTATGTTGCAAATACACCAGAATTACTGAGAACCAGTATTATTAAAAAAATGTTTTCTATTTTTCTTGAGGTTAGCTACTGCAAATGCAGAGTGATAAAAAAGGGCTAAGTAAAAGTCTGCATCTAGTGGGTTATGAGTTTTAAACATATCTGGTGAAAGTAGTCAATAGTCTGTATGGGTTTGTGAGTGTGCATGTATTTCACTGAAATGCTGCGTTAGAAAGGTAATTTTTGTTTCCTCTCCCCTTCATATATCTCTTTTAGAACTTGTGGTGAAAGCTGTAATCCTAAACGGCTTTCCTGAGTAGAAGAGCTCAAAGTTGTCATGTATATTCTCTCCTGAACATTATCATTGCTGTTTAGTTAGTTATCTGGAGACACAATGTAGCAAGAGGGGACAGATGCAATATTGAATTGGTAGTTACGTAGTAGGATAATGAACTTCAAACAGAACCAGTAGTTCTACAGCACCTCAAAGGTAACCGTACTTGTTTGATGTGTAACTTCCCTTTAAACTTTAGATCTGGATCAGCAAATCTGATTAGGTTTCGAAGTGACAGCCACACTTTAAACAAGCCCAACTACTTCTGAAGCGTGCATGTGCAGATTAGGTAGCAAATCTTTCTATGACACATACTTGTAGCAAATATTCAGAACATAACTTAAAAAAAACCCAAACAAACAAAAAAAAATCTCCAGGTTTGCCTGTTTCTGAGTTTTTCTTTTTATAGAGAAACACAGACAGTGTTAGGTGGAGTCATCTAAGGTATATAACTAAATTACACAATATATAAACTAGAAGTTGTTAATGTTTATGTGAGGTGATCATACACGTGTGAGTAGCTCTGGCAATATGTGCAACAACTGAGGAATGTGCATACAGTTGTCATCAGAACAGATAACACACCACTTTAGAAATCATGGACTAGGTCCCAGTTTTTGGGTACTGCCCTGCTGGTAATTATGCTGTTCTCTGGTGTTGCACAGGGAGCATGCCTGAAGCTCTCAGTAACAAGATGTGGACAAAGAGGTGTGAATTGCCAGGGCTCTGGGGAGAGTCAGCCCCTGGACCACCTGTCCAGTGAGCAGCTCAAAAATTTATAGCTAATGAGGCCTTACTTTGATGTAAACTTCTTATTTATTGAATACAATCACTGGTGTCCTGCGGAGCTTTTGATAAGCAGCACTTTTTCTTATATAGTGAACTACTTCTGTATTATTATTTATTGAACTATACCCTAGAATACCTAGAATATATCTAGAAAAAATAGAAGTAATTTATATTTTTATTATCCTTTCATGAATGCAACATGCTATTCAACTTAAGTGAAAGCATCCTTTCATCAAAATTTCTGATTTAGTGTCCTGTTTTTCTGAAATGGAGAAGATTCTTTCTAGTATTTTTGCTGACACAAAATAAAAAATTCCTTTAGGATAACAAATACCTTTAGTAGCATCATGATTTAACTACTGGGTTTTATCAACTTCTTTCTTTAGAAAGAAAAAGATAATTTTACTCACTAAATTTTCAGAACAGAAAAACTGCTATGTCTTCTACATCAGTGTAAAAACGACAACAAAAAGCTTTAACAACATATGGATGAAATTGCCAGTGTCTGAATGTTAACATCATTTTAAGACATTTTATTACTCCTTTATCTTTAATATGTGAGATACAGAGGCTAATCAGATATTTGTTAGTTGTACGATTTCTGATATGGAAGATGCCATTACTTAATCTGGTGTTCTTGGCATCTGTAAGTACATTGTATATTTTTCCTCAGGACAAAAACTATGTCGGTAATTACCAGTTCATCATATTTCTTGATGAAGAATGCTTGCAATTATCTTATTTTCTCTACTGAATTTTTTAATGTTTATTGCAATAGCATAGACCAAATGAAAGACTACTGTTAACAATCTCACTATATGAAAAAAAGATTTGAGCAAATTTTATTGTTACTTCTATTGTACATAAAAACCAAAATGTTTTATTAGATTGCTGGAAAGAGCAAAACTGGGATTCCTTCTTGATGTACCTATTTGTATTTTGTGGCTATTAGATAACTGTTAAGACTAACTGGGAAAAAAGCAAATCAGCATAAGAAGAAATAGTAATTTGTTTTCAGTGTAAGGATGAATAAAACATTTCTACAAAGCAAACCACTTACATCTTACATTTCTTATCAAACAGAAAGCAAGCTAGTGAAATCCATGGCTTAAATTAACTCCAACAGAGACAAAGGAAGAGCTATGTGTAAATGCAATTTCATCATCAAAGTCAGAATCTAGGGCAGTCATGTAAATTACAGGATCCACCAACAGAAAGTAAAGTTGAATTCACAGCAGTGAAACTGTATATATGAATTCATTGTCGTGGACTCAAAAAATGGAAATGTCTTCCAAATGTTATTTATTCCATCTTCATTCCTTGAGACAATAAACATTCACAGATATTTGTCTGAATTGTTACTGAAACCATGTCACTGTATAACCAGGTTTGTTGCTTAACTATTCTTATAAAAGGTTGTCCTAATACCACCCTGATCTGCTTTGACTACAATCTAACCTAATTATTTATGCCGCAATCTCAGTGCATGCAGAGAATAATCATTCTTGTCGTCATAACTGTTAAAGGAAAAATTCCCACAGACATGGGTACCTCTAGGCTTGCTTTAATCACAGCTCAGGTTTGGGCCACCCACTCAGTGGGTGGCAGAGAACAAAGGGATACAGCACAGCTTATATACACTTATCAAATCATTAGTCAATGTCCGAAGTTTTAAAAAGTTTCCTTTAGTCTTGTCAGTTCTGCAAATCCATCACCTGGCTGTCCCAGTGGATTCATCTATTCTGTTCCAGTCTCTGCCTTGGTTCCAAGCTCCTCTTTGGATCATGATCTTTCTGCTGCTTTAACTCACACAGTCCTTCAAGCACACTCAGTCTTAGAACAAGCAATTCCTATTCACATATACTAATTTTTCTAAGAGCATTTCTGAGAGCACCTGTGAACACAAACTGATCATCTATTGTTTTTCTATTCTCCTACGGATTAACTTGACTAGGTTTTAAACCAGCCTTGGATTAGAGCTACGCAAGGGATGAAGCCTGGTTTCGCCATTTAGCAGCTTCAGCACTTTAAATTTATTAATTCAAAATACATTTTCTTCAACAATAACAAACAACATTTTGCATATTGAAACAACATTGTCGGCAGTTAAACTTCTATTCTAGAAAAAAGCAATCTGTCCTTTTTAAATCATCTTACAGGCACCCTCTCCCCTACATTTCATTAAATTCTCATTAGAACTCCTGGTATTCATCCTGACTCTAGTCACTTCTCTTCTTGTCTTTCCCAAGAAACAAACTACCCCATAATGTTCCAGTTAAATACTAGCACCTAGAAGAGTGGGATAATTACTACCAATTTATATTTGTTATTTCCACAATTTTATTTTTGGGGGAGAGGTGGGGGAAGTGATTTCCACCAGTGATACCAAGTATAAAGCGGTCCCTGATAGCTAAAGTTAGGAATTTTATTTACTTCTCTCAAACAAGCTTTAGTTAGGCTGGGACCAATCAGACCAGAAGCAGACATCTGTAGTGTAGAAGAGGTAGTTTCCCCAGTTGCGTTTATCGAAGCCTTATGTAGAAAAATAAGGAATTCCAACATGCCGTTCTTTTCAACTCAAAAGAGATATCTAAATCATCTATCACATCCTGAATGATAGATACAGATAGCTATCACATCTTGAAAGTACCTTTAGTCCCCTTTGCTGCTCTTGGGTGACCAGCTTGGATACAGATTGTAATACAACATACTTTTCAAATTACATGAGATAAATGCAACACAGAAAATCTAAATATCTAATATCAAGCAACACTCAGCATTTGTCAAGAAAAAAGTCCAATATAATTTATGTGAAGAGAACAGTTGATGGATGGGGTCAGCTAGTAGATTTGTTTCTGGTTTTAGTATGAAACATTTTTTTTTTTGAGAAAAAGAAGAAAACCCCCAACTTCTTAAATTTACTGATTTTTTTATTAGAACTGAGTATGTATACTATTCTGAAGTTTGGGTGTTGTTATTCAAAGTAATAGAATTAAGCACATTTACATTTTCTCTGTCCTCCTTATCTGTAATTCTTTACACACTGAGCAAATTCATGAAAAAAAAAAAAAAGAGTAGAAAACAGCCAAAATATCAGATGCTTTTCACTTGATTTTATAAAGTGATGAAAAAATATTTTTAATTTATAAGTGTATTAAAAATATTAAATTCATTAATGTCAGTTATTTAGTATACTATTTTAAATTGTGAAAACAGGAAAAAAAATATTTTACTGGGGAAGGATGTATTCTGAATCAGAACAGCAGACTTGTTGACCTATTATTAATAACTGAATGAGTGATCATGAATAAAATTTACCCAGAGACAGTGCTGAGGAAGAAGAGAAAGAGACAAGTGTCAGAACAGTATGTGTCCTCCAAAATGAGGGAGAAGGAAAGGTCATGCTGTATTTTGTCAAGTTTGCCTGGATATACTGCGTGGAGAAAGTCAAAGCTAAAGAATTAAAGAGTTTGAAAAGTGAGTCAGGCATGGTAAAAATCAACCAGACTTCTAAGCTGGAATTGGCACCAAAATAAGCTGCACTTTCCTCACCAACATTATAAGACAAGGCCTATTGTGTTTACTGGTAAAGCACGTGTTGCTTCTTACAGTCACCCTTCATATATATCCTCTCTGTCAGGATTTAATTTAGGTTATTTCTCAGGGCCATGTACTGACCTCAATCTGCCTTATAATGAAAATTGTATATATGTGTGTATGTGCTGAAGCCATCGTACAGTCTGTAAAATGCTTCAATAATTTGCATATTGTCCAGTATGATTCCTGTTATAACTTTGTGTTTGTTTTAATTTTGGTGGAAAAAAAAAAAAGAAAGATGATAAGCATAAAATGAGACACTGTGCTGACAATGGGATATTGTCATCTTGTAAAACAATATAGCAATCTATTCTTCACTTACGCTACTGCTGTGACCATTTCAGCTATTTGATATTTAAATATCTGGAAAAATAGACTTTTGATGAATTGGAATAAAATCGATCCCATTCTCTATACAATTATTTTTAAAAATGGTTGTAGTCTGTTGGTTTAGACCATATTTTGCTCTTTATTGATAAATGATACATTTCTAACTGTGGAGGGGTTTTGTCATCAAATTGTCATCAGTTTTGATCCAGTAAAATATTTAATCAATCAGGACATCTTAAAGAGTATAACTTGAAAATAATGATATACTCTGCAACAGAGCTATATCTGCAAATTATTTATGTACTTTTAGAAGAGAATATGAATATCTATAAAACAAAGGCATTGATTATTAAATGGGAAAAAAAGTTGTTGGTGCAATTTCCCTTATTATATAGCTGATTCCCTTCCATACTTCAGTAGTATGGTTTGAAGAAAACATCATCGCAGCCCCACCTAACACCACTTCCATGCCCCTTCTGAAAAGTGTGCAGCTGCAGTGTCTTACATGAGTAATACTTCTACAAAATGGAGTACAGTATGTCTAGTAGAACATTCTGAAATATGGCTAATTAAAACACAT
The DNA here is from genome assembly GCF_023634155.1 of Falco peregrinus. Taxonomy (NCBI): domain Eukaryota; kingdom Metazoa; phylum Chordata; class Aves; order Falconiformes; family Falconidae; genus Falco; species Falco peregrinus. The sequence continues at coordinate 54,215,526 of NC_073726.1, forward strand.
TGTAAGGCAGTCTGCAGTTTCATCCTATGCTATCTATAATATTATGAGTTGTTTAAAAGTCATCCACCTGCAATACAAATTCCACTTTATTATATTTACAGATGTTTATCTAAGTGATGTTTTATCTCATTTCAGTAATAATCTGACAGCTGTTTAATTTGGTTATAGATCCTCTGTGCCTCTGTGTTTCCATCAGTCAGGGGCAAAGCACTGAAGACACAACTGTTGTTAATTTCAGAGTTAGAGTATGCTGTCCTTCACTGTGATATCTATTCCAAATTGAACCAATCTAGTTAACATGAAATGCAAAACAGGAGAATTTTAAATTTTCCATTTGCTGTTTTTTAGGGGAAAAAGAAGACTTTAATATCATTCTTGTTCATAAATATGGGAGGATGACTCTAGTTTGGTATAATTAGGTTTGCTATATTATAAAAGAAATATTAAAAGGTAGGCTATACTTTTATAATCTTTGAAATTTACCTTTTTAGGGATGGAGGCTGTGAAGTACTTTGAAATCTCAGCTTTATAGTTTAATACTAAGGATGATAAATAAGGAATGTTGAATTTTTAGCATCTGCTGCCTTGTGCTTGAGATATTTATTTTAAAGCTTTTGTGAGCTCACATCTGTTATCATAATCTGAAGACTCACAGAGCACAGAAAATTTTAGGTAAAAAAGTAAAAATCTGTTGTCGATTTTATCATGCCCTTTTCCCCTGATCCTTCTGTTTCATTATTGCTATAAGTGTGAGACTTAGCTTTGTTTTAACAGACCAGTACCCACTGGGTGGACATTATTCTTCAGAAAGCATAAATCAGAGTGATCAGTATACAACAGGTAATACAGAGCACCAAATCTATATTATTTAAAAACAGAGTGGGAAAACATCACTAAAACAGCAAATTGCATGCTTTATTCAGAAGTTTTCCATTAAAGAAATTGACTCTGAAAAAAAACGAGAATGTGAACTGGGTACTTTTTAGCTGGTGTCGTGTAAAACTTAGATTTTTACACCACAATTTTGCAGGCTAATTTGGGAAATAATGGAACACAGGTTTGTCTTTGGCTGTTTGGTACTGATGAGAGAGCTGTACTTGGGTTATTGTTTGTTGTTGGACTACTTTCTAACAATGATTCTAAACCCACATGTATTATTAAGAAAACTATCATGGCATACTTGTGTCCATGTCTTCTGTGTGTAGTGTCAGATTTCTTCCTGAAGTAATCCTGTGTGAGAAGATCATTGCCAATAATTGACCCATTGTCATTATACTCTTGTCGCTGGGGAAATTTCCTTTGGCTTTAAAAATCTCTGGGAATTAATCATTATATGGCAAGTGTATATTACAGCAGGAAAATTTGGCAGATGACAACACAAGTCCTGACAGTGATACATTCTTCCCATTACCTTTAAATCCATCGAGAAGTACCATCACATGGACTAACATGTGTACAAACATTTAAAGTTTCTTTTTGGTTGACTTTTGAAATACAATTTTGAATACTTTTGGTACTTCTAGTAAATCTTGGGAGTAACGTGATACAGCTGTTGAATTTAGATGACATTTATATAAAAGTCAGGTTACATATGCTGCAAAGCTAAGCCAAAATATGTATATCCACATTCATTCAGTATGTTCAGTGGCCTTAATCAGATATAGAAATTTTACCTATTGTAATCCTTAGTTCTCTATTTTTTTTTTGGGGGGGGGGTGTGGGGTGTGTGTCATTTGTAGAAGCAAGGTTTTTTGTTTTGTTTTGTATAAGACACTGAAAGAGAATTTGGGGGATTTTCTTTTTGGTGAGAAAATACAATTATATCTCTTTTAATTTGGGACCACAGTTATAATGATAAATAATTCATTCACAATAGGAGGCTATCCACAGAGACGCTGCACTGGTTTGAGATGATTTCTTCCAACCTAGACAGGGATGCCTGAATCAGTAAATACTTGCAAGACCTAGTTCAAAATCCGGTGTAGATTCAACTGAGTATTTAAAAAAGGAATTTCTTCTTGATGGAAAGCTGTATAGCCATTCCTCATTTGTCCAATTTTCTGTTTGGTGAATATATTGGGATTGTCAATTATTGTAGATGTTAACATGGGTTCTGGGCTTCTAAAAAGGTTTTTTCTTTCTTCCGAGAAGCACCGACTGTGTGCTTATGTGTGTCTACATATTTCAAAATTTCAGTCACTGCCCACATTTCTGAAAATAAAAGTTTAAAATAAAATATAGAGTGTGGGGTCACAAGTCCACTGTGTTACTGAGTTAGTTCTCTCTCTTAGGTAACAGAACTTTCATTCTCTTCATTTCTCTGTGAATTAATGAACTCTCACATTGTCACATTTAATCACACTTTCCACATTTTAGATGTCTTGCAGACCAATAAATAACCCAAACCAACATTGGTAATTCCTTGATAGTTTGAAGCATGTTTAGTGGCTATGTAAAGAAATGCTGAGATCACACCTATGAAAGCATGGTGTGAATCAAAGTAACTCAGTTCAAACTAGAGATTCAGTAGTTCCAAATAATGTGGCCCACTCACATCATACTATTTATTATAAGATTTACTAGTAGTGGACAATTTTCTTGAAGGTGTAAAAAAAAAAATCCCACTGTATAAAAATGGGGAAAAAAGAAACAATAAATTTTGCTTTACATTTATTTGTGGAGAAGTACAGAAAACTCTCCATGCTAACAGCACCATAGTGCAAATAGATCTGATAATACTTTTAAGAGACTAATTCAGAGACTGTTCTACAATTTTGAAAGTATGACTTTTTTTATCTATGAAGAGACCAAAATTTTAGTACTGAGATCCGAACTGATTTCCTGCTTTACCTGGGTCTTGTTACAATAAAATATTTCAGGGTACATGTTTTCCAACCTAAAACTTGTGTGCAAATGAACTCTCATTTTGAGCAGAAATGTAATAATAGACATTTCAGAGGACTGACACCAAACCCACATACTTAAATCTTGCATTCAACCTAATCTAGAATCAAGGACTATTGTTATGTCTTTTCTGTAGTAAGAAGATAAACAGTGAATTACATTCAGAATTTTGCAGTGTTTTGTCTTGTTAATAGGAGTCAACAAGGCTGAAATCTGTGTGCTGTTAATGGCAAAATTTTTAAAATAAATCCTTGGGCATTTAAAAGGTCATTTAAAAGTGGAGAATTTCCATCAAGTGCTCCAAAGAAGGAGTAATAGGAAAAGAAAGAAGGCACATTTTTTTTTTAAAAAAAAAAAAAAGCATGAGAAATGAACAGTTAAAACTCTGAGGGCATTGTAGTAGATAGTAATTTCCTACATTAAATGAGTTACATCTAAAATTGTGGGAAAGCAAATCAGTTGACATAGCTTGTGTTGAATGTAAAACAAAAAAAGATTAAGCTTTACAATTTTTTTCTCCATGCAGAGATTAGTTCACTCACTCATTCCTGAAATGATCTGAGGTTCAAAGATGGAAAATCCAGAGGAGGAGATTCGAAGCTGAATCTCCCCAGTGTCTCTGAAACTGAATTTTATGGATTTTTTTTTTCTTTTTGTCTTACAAAATGTCTTCTTTCTTTCAGTAGTTATTTTTTTGTGGGGATGTTGGTTGACTGCATTTTCATTTCAACTCACGTTGTACTGGACTGTGTACAGATGCTGAACAGCTGAGCATTGCAGCTATGAGGTCTCATCATTTCTGTGGCATACCCTCAGCTTGGAGACTAATTATATACATTTTCTGTGTTTTTTGGTCATAAAAAATCAAACCTTGTGGCCTTTCTAATGGTAAGAGAGCTGTGGTATGTCCCCTGCACAGTCCTGCTGCCAACACATCTGGCAGTGCTGTCAGCCCGCCTGCCCCGATGGCTTACCACTGTCGCGGGCACCCTCCAGCCTCTGCTCTGGCTGTATCTCAGCTGCTTCACCAAGGGAAGGCCTTGAGGTTTTTTTATTTGTAACACCTAGCAGTCCTTTTGGTGGCTATACGTTTCTGTTGAATTTGTTTTAAAGGCTTCTGCCCTCTCTTCAAAGATAAACATGGGATAAATGAAGAGCTGTCATTCCAAGTCAGCTGTTTTTCAGTCAGACAGTGTTATAGCCCAAGTATTAAGAAAAAAAGGGAAACAGCAGATAAGATAGGTTCTGAGATTATGTTTATTCAGATGCTCTTTGAACAAAATCATGAACGAATTTTGTTAGTGTCCTGATGTCATAGTACAGTATAAAAAAAGTGCAATCAACTGAATAATTTTCATAGTTTTAACTCATTTCAGTTCTTAATTAGCTTTTAAGCCACACAACTTCTACATAAGCTTTAAAGGTGCAGTTGTGCTTGTCAAATCATATTAGTTATGCAACAGATACTATTTTAGGGCTCCCAAAGTATGACTGACCAGGCAAGATTTCTGCAGTCTCTACAATAATCCCAGATGACAGTATTCCCTTGATCCTTGTATATATGGGAGGGAATTGCATGAGCAGAGGTCAATATCATCACATGTTATTTATTACATAACTGGATAAAACAAAAATATGCTATGCTTTGCTTTGCTTCTAGTATGTAGGAGATACATTCCCTGGAGCTTTACATGTTCTGTCTCAGGGATACCTTGGATGAAAAGGGTATATTTAAAATGAGGTTTACTTGTAGTTTTGGAAGTATGAGTTGAAAATCAAGTTGTTGTGAGGTTTTATCCTAGTTATCAATTCACCAAAGCAGATGTGACAGAAATGATAATTTGTAAAGCTCTAGGGCAAACTCAATTTTACTTTGAGACTTTAACTGTAAAATGCTTATGATATGAAGACCAAGAAAAAAATCCACCCTCTTTCTGTCATCATTCAATCCAGAGAAGGCAAAGCTCTTGACAACTGAGCAGTCTCTAGTACTTCAGATGAAAGTTGGCCACTTTAGCTCCAGAGGTATGGAGATGGCTGTTGTAATTGCTAGTACTGTAGATATGTCAAGAGCACAGAGGAATTTCGAGAGCAGCAGCACCTGAATAATTAAGAGGCCTGAAAGGTCTGTGTCAGTGACTCAAGTAAAAAGGTCTAAAATACTGGATGCAGGTAGCTCAGCTGAAGTGAACACTAACAGTTATTATGAACATAAGATAAAGATATTTCAAGGGTGAGAAGACACTGTGTTAGGAACGGGACTGTCTGGGAGCAGAATTTTGAATAATGATTTGCTTTTAAGCAAGGGAAAATGAAAGCTGGTGACCAAACAAAATTTCCCTGAGAATAAGTTCCATGCTTCTCAGCAAAATAGTAGGAACTCCATTCCTTAATTATTTGTGATTCTATTGACCAAAGCATTAGGGACTGTACTGCTGGTAGCTGGCATGCCTTGACATAGCAAAGAATGTACGTTTTCATAAACACTATCTTTTTCTGTTTCCAAGGAAAACAATGAAAGCATGTTATCAGACTGCTTTGCCTTACTGTAGTTAGGAACTGGAAGTCACTAGATGATACTCGTTATCCTTTTCACCACCTGTCACCCATATGGCATATCCAAAATGTCTATTTTAATTCCAATTGAAACAATACAAAGAAATGAGAAAATGTAAAGAACAACAACATCCTACATAGATTGCACAGAATATTTATTCTGTGAGATTCTGAAAGTATTACGGATATTTATACATGTCTATAAACTGTATGTAAATTAGTAACAAGACTTCTACCCTGTAGTGCTATAAAGTTTCTCTTAGAGGAATATGAAGAAAAAAAATGTGTGTAAATATGTGTGTATGTGTGCTTTTGCGCTTAAAAATTTTGATTTAGTCTGGCTTGAGATCATTGGTTTTATATTAAATATGATATTTTCATTTGGTATGTAACATTAGTTATAACCTACAAGACAGGAGTTTTTTGAACAAAATTCTGAACAGAATAACACTGCTGGACTGGCAGCTTCTGAATCCTAAAGTAGGATGTACAGGCAGAGTTTTAATGAATCTTTTGAAAAGTGAGAGAGGAGGTTTAAAATTTAAATCTCATTTTCAAAGCTATGTTAAGGGCTTTAAAAGCTATGTTTAAGATCAAAGTATGCTGCATAGCCTTACAAGATCTTGACCACTAGGTTGTAAAATTAAAATATTGATTAGGAGGTATGACACAAAACATCGCTACATGGTTCATGTGATCAACAGCTGATACCTAAAACAAAATCCACTGGGGGTATCAGAACAAGACTTTCCTTACTACCATGCAATTTTCATGAAGGTTTACTGTGCATCCAGTTTCAGCTGCTGATAAATGAAAAAAGAAAACCCTAGTTACACATTGTCAGAATACACTTGAAATCTATTTGAATATTTTTTATTATATTATTGATAACATCATATACCATTAACTATTTAGAAACTTGATTAAAACAGAATGAGCCTAGGAATACCTACCAAATGTCTATTGAACAGCACTTCAGTTCAGATAAAGGCTGCTTTCAGCAACTCGAGGGGAAGCAGCAAACCAGACCCTTTTGAGATCATTGGTAGCTTTTGTCTTAAATAAGTAGATTTAGTCTCAGCTTCATCCTACTGGCTGATAAGATAAACCACCTGGACATGTTTTTTTTCTTAAACTCCCTTTTTTTTTTTTTTTGGGGGGGGGCGGGGGGGATGGGGAGGAGGGGAATTAAGAACGACTGGCTGCTTGTGGGTCAAGCAGTCAAACTAATATTAACATTTTAAACTATGTATATATCTTTGGTAAGCAGCAATGCTGTTCATCAAGACATCTTTTCTTTTGTGACACATTATCACAAATTTAAAAGGCTTTTAAACCTTTACCTCACTGTTTTTAGAGACATGTAGCATCTCTTTGCTGTAAGGGATAAAACTAACCACTATGGTTTAGTATATGTTGTGCCTGTCAAAAGAAAACACATATGAGTGAAACCTTTTCAATATTGAGCTGAATGACAAATCTGTGACTGCCCTTTGTATAGACAAAAATTTATGTATATTGTTGAAGACTAACAGCAACGGTAAAATTAAGACATTTTAATAGGAATTTTGACAACTGAAGAATGTGTTTTTCAGAAAACCTATTAGTTGCATGTGTAAAACTTAACATCGGGAGCAACTTAAAATCCAGGGTTTTTTATGTTGTTATTTCCCAGGAAAATCACTCCAAACTAACAAACATGATTATTGTTCTGACACATCACAGCCTTTCACTATAATGCGCAAATAACTTTTAGTAGTTAAATTCAAAGTGAAAATAATGACAGTATTTTTTTCCACAATGCATATATTACTTATGTTAATCTGGTATTAGATAGATTTTGATCAGTGAATACATTAAGTTGTTTGTTTTTTTTCCCATATTGCAACAGCTGCCTTACAGAGAGGCAACACTCACTAAGCAGATACATTGAGTTGAACTTCGTTGTGTGTGCAAAGTAGTGTCTCTGTTGCTATGAAATAGGCCAGTTCTGTTCTTCTCGTGTGGTTCTGACAGTTTACGTATGGGGGATATTGCCGTCATCTTGAACCTTCTTTTGTTTCCAAACTTAAATTACTGTTTTCCATAGGCACTTTTTATTAGATATGTCTCGACTTAAATTGTTTTGGTAGATGCTGATGCTTACATATGCTATTTTAGTTTGTGTTGATGATTTCTAAATATTATTTCAATCCTCAAACTCTAGAATGCATATGGATTTGATTATTCTAGTGCTTAGGTCTTGATTAACCTGAGTATATAATTTTATTTCACAGGAATTTGCTGCACTGACAAAAGAATTAAATGCATGCAGGGAACAGCTGCTTGAAAAAGAGGAGGAGATTTCAGAACTGAAAGCTGAAAGAAATAACACAAGAGTAAGTATACAGCAGACCTTTTCTGGATATTATGTACATGTAAAGCAGGAGGAATATACATAAATTTAGATCTTCAAAGAAGACAAAATTCCAGCCTTTTAATAAGTACATGAAACTTGTAAGGTTCTAAGTAAAAAGATGTATCTGCCCTGCTACAGTCCTGGAGGAAATGAGTGTATGTTAGCAAGATATATTACAAAGATAGCAGATTTTGTATATAACATGGTGAGTACATCAGTTTAAATATTTACTAAAGCAAGGGACTTATGCAGCCTTCCAAGCCCTGGGGCCTCCCTAAGTAGCTTGCACATATCCTCATCTTCTATCAATGCAAAAGGCAATGTTACAACAGACCCAGCTTCCCTTGTGCCTTAGATTTGAGCTGAATAAGGATGAGATGAAGGCTGCCACACATAGCACAGTCTGTTGTTTAGTCTAGATGCAGCCATGTGACCCTTGAAGTAAATGTCATTTGCCATACAGCTGAGTGAGGACAAGATTTCACCCTTAAATTTACCATGTTCTACTTCAATCAGATGTTGTTCTGTCTGGGAACAAGAATAGTGACAGCACCTTCTGAAAATTCTCAAATGGCGTACAGAATGGTTTTCAGAATAAAATAATTTGCACATGCAGTTGTCTGGAAAAAGGCAGAATTCATCAAGAAATGGAAGAAAGGAGCAGAGGAGGCTTTATGAGGGGTGGAAAGGTATGAGAAAAGAGATGAAACAGTCCCAGATCAGACAGGACTCAGGCTGGTAATGAATATATGGAATACATCTCAGACAGACTGATCACCTAAAGTGTTTTCTCATATCCATATTTCATTATTCTGTGATCTGGGTAATTCTTCCTGTTTTCCTCCTCTCAGTAAACTAGTAGCACTTTGGCTGCTCAGATAGCATCTTTTCTTGGTCAGCTAATTTGCATTCTGAAAGAAATCTATCAATGTGCATAACTAAAGAACTGAGGGATGGTCTTTCTTCCTCCTTTCTTCTGTCCAACTATAGCACCAGAATGCCACAGACTTCAGAATTCCAAGGAAGGACAGATGCCTACAAAGAGGCAAAGCTGCCTCATCTACCTGCATGCTATCTTGGAGGTGCAGGAGATGATCACTTTTAACACAAAAGTATTAGAGGCGATGGGTTTGTGAAAGGTGGCAGAAGACATAGGTGATACCTACTTTTCCCCCCCATGTCTCTCATAGATTCTAAACAGTCCAAAATGACTCCCACAAAAATAGAATTAATTACTGGAGAAGCACGTTGGAATTGCACTGCGTCATTTGTGTTTAGCAAGGCATCTCAATTACAATTTTGAAGTCTTTCTAGAGCTGCTTAAATTATCTAACTGCTACATGTATCGGTTATTTTAGTATTTAAGGTAAAAATAGGAAAGTCAATTAAAAAGATAATTTACATAGAATAAAGAGCTCTTTGTGTTAATTTCCAGCACAAACATTTGGATACAGAGATGTAGTTAAAATATACGCTCAATTATACCTATTCAATAATCTACATATACCCATTCCTGCAAAGAACATATATCCATTTGCCTTTCTTCACAGAAAAAATACTATATGAACTAAATTTGCAATGTCATCTTCTTGATTATCCTCAGTTCTTGATAAGTATACACACAAAACTGTCTCCCTAGCATAACGCTTTATCCATTTCACTACAAAGCCCATTGAACACCAACTTTGGTATATTAAAACTGCAGTGTACCAACACTTACTGTGGGTCTGATATAAGTGGCGCAGACTAGCAAAAATCCCAAGACAGCCTCATAGCCAAAGATAGTCACTTGCCAAACAACTGTGAGAGAAAAGGAAGATGAGTCAACTGCAAGTCATCAGCTAAGTCAGATTGAGCTCTGTCATAGGCACTTTCTTTGCAAATGAAGAAGCTTAAAGATCATCCATTCTTATGTTTCTTGTTTATATAAAAGAAAAATCAATAAGAGATTTTCCAGGAGAACTAATACCAACAGTTGAGAGATATAGAGTGTGATAATCCTTGCGAGAAGCCCTTGCAGTTAAAATTAGTAAACTCTACCAGTGTGTTTTCAGAATAAGGATGAAGCTAGGTATTGGTGATGAAGAGATTTAGGCCATGAAAAAAATATAGGAAATTCAGGAGATGTTACAGTAAACAAGAGGTTAAGTTATAGTCCACGTATTAAAGGGAAAGGAGGGATTAAAAATCAGAGACATGCCTTACTCTGACCTCTAGCATTTTCATTAATAATCACTCCACCATATATATATGTTCTTGCCAGGCTCTAAACTGCCATATACTACTTAGTTGCCAAAGTTTGCTGTAATAATCATGCTATCTTCTATAGGCTCCTGTACACTTCTTTTATAGGGAGAGATCAGCATTTTTGATCCAAAGCTGTTGTCTTCAGAATAGTCTCAATGATATGCTAACAATGAGATGTCTAGCAACATTGATTGAGAAGACATCACCTATAAAAGGCACTTTTGAAAACTGAGATTTATGCAGTTATTAATGGAAAACAGCATTAATATTTTGTAAGAAAGAGTTGCTCCACATTTTTTCAGTTAATTAAGTAACATTTCTAATAAAATAATAATATTTGGATGACCACTGATACACTTTTGCAGTGAGGAAATTAAATGTCTTTTCTAAAACATAAAGTTAGTTAGGCCAACTAATGCTTCTTTCTTCCATCCCACTAGTGTTCACACTTAACCCAGCTGTAGCTTAGCTACACTAGCATTGCTTACCTGCCCTCCCAGGACACACTCATGCATAACCACATGTAGTGGAATGAATCATTACAACCACTTCTGTCCCAAGTAGCACTTCCTACTACTTTTAAATAAGGAGGTTCAGTTCCAAATTCTCAGATTGCTGTTTCTGATTTTTTTTTAATTCAGTCTTTTATCTCCCTGGTCTGAAGCTCCCTAGCTTAAAGATATTGTTTGAAGTACCTACTGCTTCAAACTGAAATCAGCAAGAAAAAGAAGTGGCAACTCTGTCAGGTTCTGAGTACACACTAGCTTTCTGGCTCCCTTTCACATTTTCAGTTATGCCTAACTAAATTTTTTTCTTTACTGTAGACCTGCATCTACGTATTTCTTTATTTCTTGGCAACAGCCTCCCTCATACAGTTTTTCCCAATCTCCACAAAAGACACACACACACCCAACACCCCCCCCTGAAAAACACCACCACACATTCTGATTTGCCACTCTGTCAAGCAACAGTGGCAGACCCTGACAGTAACATATATTAGAGAGAGACCATGATGGAATTACATTCTTCGGGACCCATACACCAGATCTCAGCCAAAATACCACCTTTTAAAACTTACCACAATATTTAATCAAGTTCCTTCTAGCAGAATTCTTAAGCAAAGCTTCCTACTGACCTTTTGCTGTTGAAGTTCTATTTTTACTGCCTATAGTAATTAACTTTTTCTGGCATATTACAGTAGAAATATTTTCGTGTCAAGAACTTAGCTGGCAACTTAATCTGTCAGTTCACGAGGCAAAATAGAAAATGCAGGAGCATATGTATTTGTATTGATTGGTGTGGTGTTGCTGACAGGAAGACAGGTTCTCTCTGGAAAATCATTGCATGAGACTTTGAAAACATACATAAAAATATCGTAATAGAAACTGATACAGTTACTTCTCTAGATATTCTCTAGATAGAATGATCAGCTATAGCATGTGGAAAGGCAACATCTTTTCTGAAGCTGGAAAACAGGTCAATGTGATCTAGCGTATTATTTAATGGAAATTATAAAATAATACTAATTTGGATGTGCTAAATATAAATTAAAATTGAAAATTATTTTTGTCTCAGTCTGTATTCTGTAAAAGTAGAAAACGTTTGTAGGATTAACTTATTAAATCAGAATATAATTATGAGGAAATTTAGACTTTGGTTTGGCAGTTGAAACAAAAAATTATTACAATACCATTATGGATTAATCTGTGGGTTTTTCAATATAACAAAAAAAAGACACATGCATAATATTTTTGTATGTAGCATACAATGTTATTTAAATTAGTTCAAGCAGTTTCAGAAACAAGAAAAATTAAGCCTTTGTTCACGATGAAACAGCAATAACAGTGTCATCATCTTTCTTTTACTTAATACCTCGACTTGAAGCATTTATTAAAGTGAACAAGGCTGACTTAGATTTAATTTTATTCATATTTTATTGTCTCAATTCCTTAGTGAAAGCTTTATGAAATATCTTCAGTTAATCAATGCAGTCTCATAATACCCATAGATCAGAACTTAATCCTATATTTTATGATTAAATTTCCCTTTTATTGTACTGGAAAACTCTAAGAATATCTTTTAAATATGGTTTTAATTCCTTTTTTAGCTCATTTTCTTGGAGGTCCTGTTACATAGATCAGTTTGATAGCTGCTGAAACTAAACTGGGCACTCTGTTTTCTTTTTTCACCATGATAACAGGACCTCTTCCAGTCTGAAAGCACTGTACACATGAAAATAAATATAAATGTTTCCTAAAGTACTGTAAAGGCAAACGCATTATGTCACTAATGTAAATGACAGTAATTTTCATTATTTTTACCTCAATATTATGATCTATCTTCTAGACTAATGTGTTTCTTCTTTCAAAATAAGAACTTTGTCACAGAAAACAGGGTGACAATAGATAGTAAATGTAGTATATAGTAATTCTATACCTGTATCTTCAGACACTGTATAATCTAATAGTTATTATATTTGTATTCATTGTTCTTATAAGACCCATTTTATTAATTTTTATTACTTTGTGTCATTATCCTGCTTATTATGTTTTATTTCATACTTTTGCTTCACATGTGTGTGTTTCCATTAAGGTTTTTGGTCACCAGTATTCTCTTCTCTGTCTTGGACATACAGAAAGACAGACACGGGACACATGCTATAGTTAGGCTGGTTTTGTTTTTTCCAAGAAAGATTTTCACCAGTAATTTACCAGTATAGCTGTCTGAGGTCACCTCAGCTGACTACGGGTGCAAATTGGTTTCCACCACTGTGGAACAATGCTGAAGAAAATGACTGGGTTTGTGACTGGTTTTAGAGATAATCTTCAACCTCATGTCTGCTGATTTTACCTGTCGTCTTTGCTTTCACCAGAGATGGAGATTCACTGAACAATGTGCATTCTAAATATAGACTGAAAGGACATTCAATTTTGCCTGTGCTGATTAAATATTTTAAGCTGGACCTTGAAAGAGAATTGTCTTCTGAGTGGGTTGCCCCATTCCTCTAAGGAATCCCTTAGCTGAGTCTGTCTCATTTTATTAAATCTCTTATCTTTTATATTTTTTTCCCTGTATTTCATTATTTATGCCTCTCCTTTTCTCTCCATCACCCTCTCCTGATTCTTTTATTTTTCCATTTATTATCCTGCTGTGAACTTCTTTTACAAACAGGTTTGCTGAGAATAAAGTTAAGATAAAATATTTTACATTGATTAAAATCCAGGTCCTGTAGTAATACAAACTCTATTGAGTCACGCTAATTTCAACTAACTGAGTCATCATTCCTAAAAAAGAATATTTTAACTTTTTTTCATTTTCCATATGTAAATCATTGTCCATGTAGTAATGATGGTATAGTATAATATAGGTAGGTGAAAACCTACACCAATGTAGTTGATACTGTTAAATTTAAACCATGCATTTCCTTTCACAATAACTCACTTCCATAAGTGCTTTGGAAGTGATTTGAAAAATACAGGAAGCTGGGTATATTCTAACAATTTTCTCTATTCTTACTGTTTTAGTTCTAATTAACATTTCAAAGATGCTTCATTCACTCAGAAAATATGCACTAGAGCATTTTAAAGTTTTTAATTTATTATTTTTAAACATTCTTTATGTTCATGAAGGGTTCAGAGCTCTGGAAAACTTCATCCCATTTAGCTAAGGTACAATTATCAGCACAGCATCTTGAGCATCCTAAAATTTGCCCAGCATAAAAGAAAAATTCTCTTGTCAGATTATTTCATAATTCATTGTCAAGTTTATGCTTTCCAGTAGGAAAAGCATAGTAATGATGCATGGGTGATTTTGTCCCGCCTGCTGCTGTTGATCTTAATCTTCTTTTCTCTGCAAGCTGCCTGTCCCTCTGAGTGCTTGACAACAGTAGGAACTTGTCACAGTGTGAGGGAACAGAAAACGCTCAGTAGCCCATGTTCTTTATTAATGCCAGAGTTTAATTGCAACACGCTAAAATACCTAAAGATGTTTCTAACAATTCTTTTGTAGTTTAAATGAACTACCAATATCATTACAATGTTATTTTGACATAAAATTTTATGGTTGTTCTCACAGATATTTGTAATACTGATTCTTGAATTATACAGGGGAGAAAGTTCCCAATATGCCCCTATACCCACAAGTTATTGTGATTTCCTTCAGTCATTAAACTTAAATGTTACTTGAACACACCATTACCTTCAATGCCAATTTTATATGTTTATATGTCCCTTCCGTCATCACTGTAGTGCTGGGACACTTCATAGATCTGTCAGTGTCATTTGCTCTTCCCAGGGAAGTAGAGGAGATCTGTTACCTTTTTTTTTTTTTTTTTATTTTTCGGTCAGTATAATTGTAAGTGGGGCAAGGACAGATCAAACAGCAGTACCATTTCAGCAGAGCAGGGGGCAAGGCTTTGCCATCAGGTGCTCAGTCACAGTCAGATGTTCTATCCTTTGGGTTGTTCTTCCCTTTCAGCATGGCTGGGAGTAATGTGGCACTGGGAGACCTGGTTAATAATACTCTGCTCAGCTGTATTTACTGTAAGCAGTGCTCACAGAATTTGTGGAGAAATAAAGCTGATTTTTCCCGAAAAGCAAAAATAAGAAAGTTTTAGAAGCCAGAAACCTATGTCAGCATGTCTTCTTGATTATTCTTAGGGCTGATTGTAAGGAAAATTCCATTGTTCAGAGATAGTTTCCAGAAAAATGAACCTCTACATACCATTGGCTGAGTAGCCTGAGTGAATAAGAACAGAAAGAAAACATATCAAATGTTCACAAGTAGTGCAGAAATTCTTAACTGCGATGTCAACTCATCTGTCTTTATATGGTAAAATAGGCAACACAATATTTTGCACTTTATTTATTCAATAACTATGAAATATATACAGACATTGAAATATGGTTTTGTCATCTCAAAAGTGGTAATTCTAAGCTAAAGGCAAAATTAGCTTTAGTGTATATTAAATGGGTGACTTTCAATGGTTTACTTTTATGTTATGCATGTTTCTAACATGGCAGTAACTTAACCTAAAGTTAAATATGTTATCTCTCGTTCTACAAAGGGCCAGCTTGCTGCACTGTTCATCCCACATAGTAAACTCCTCCACGATCATCCCACTCTATTCTTACACTTGGAAACCTTGTTTAACTTTTTGTTTGCTCTTCATTCTTTTTGATCTCCATTCTTCCTTCTCTCAGTAAGGATCTTGTCTTTCTTCTGTCCATGCTGACTTCAAATTCCCTGTCAAAATTGTCTGTTTACATCAGTTCAAAATGAAGTTCTGGATGTATATTAGTTTTCTTCTTGTGTTCCACACACAGACACACACACACACACACACACACATTTCTGCAGAAATTCATAGCATTTTATCTGGACTTAGACTGTTCTAGAGGTAGCTATGATGCTATGGTAGCTATGAAGCTATGGTAGCTATGAAAAGTTTCTGTATAAAGGCAGACAAGACAGACAACAGAGCAGGATGAGCCAGGCTCTAACAGGATCAGCCAGCAAGTGGGAATGACTGTGGAGAAATGTAAGTCCCCAGCATAAATCAGAGTCAGTATTTGGCGACCCCAGGAATACAGAGTGGGGCAGGGTCCACCTGCAGCGGGAAGGACATGTTGCAGTCACACAGTCTCTTTGGAGAGATGTGGCAGAGAGTAGGCTGTAGCATTAGCTACACCAGCTGTTGACTTGCTTTTCTCCAGCTATCTCCTAGATAAACTATGTGGCTTAGAAAAATCATGTAAATATATGAATTTAGGCCAAAATTCAGAAATTCAGTTCTATTCATGATGGCAATTAACTGTGTGTTTAAGTACTGCTATGAACAGAAGTACTCTATAAGTATTTGGAAGCTATTCTGATCTCATTTGAGTTACAACCTTACCACAGCCCTGTACCAAGTTCCTGATGGCTCGATGATGAAGAGGTCTCTTCAAATTTGCCTGTTACTTTGGACTGCCTGAAATAATTAAAAATTTACCTATATCTGCTGCCAGCCCTACAGGGATTGGATGACAGAACTCATTGATTCCTTGTTCATTTGCTTTTGATAAATACAAGCCATCACCTGAATTCAGAAATGGTAGAAATACCCTCCTTGAATTGCATGGAGTCATTACAGTTCATGATGTATGAACATGGTTTGCATATGTGATTGCTGACTTTTTGTGAATAATACAGTTACTGTAACATAATAACCAGGCAAATCCAGACACAAGAACCATGTTTGAAGCAAAGATAACATCAAAGTATTACAACTATAATGGTATTACAATCTGGTTTTGCTCTTCTTTGTCTATTAATTCATGTAACAATAAAGGTCATTATGTGACTGTAAATAGCTATGGAGTACAGATAAATATATATCTTTAATAATAGTAACTAGACTAAAAAGCATATCAGAGGAGAAATAATAAACAATTATCCCTGTAACTTTCAAATTTCCAGTTCAGTGACTTAGATGTAATTGTATGTTGTAATTACAATACATTTAACATGCATTGTGAGTCATGAATTTAGCTATCCTTCTTTAACCTTACAGCTAACCAATTCTCTTTTATTTTCAGAGTAAGAACAGAAATGATAGCCCTATGAAAGTAAACACAAATGGGGAATTTTCTACACAATATCAACATATAATTTTAATTTTTCATTTCACCTCAGTAATAATGAAAAATAGTTATCATATGTTTTTATATTAGGTTATTTACAGGTTATTTTACAGATATTTACAAAAGCGTGAAATTTCTCTGTATGGACCTTTGTGTTTTCCATCGTGTTTGTAATACAACAGAGACAGTGAACATTTTAGAGCACATACTAGTGACAAACACCAGTAGCTGTGGCATTTAGAATGAATAGTCTTAAAAATTAATAAAATATACTGTTTATTTTCACATAAATTTGTTAAGTAACCTTCAGTATACATTGAAAATACATTAGAGTTAGGGTGCATTAATTATGAACTTTAGTATTTTTGCATGATGCTTTAGGCTGGCTTTGGTTGTTATTTGTTAATGCTCATTAATTGCTATCACAAATAATACTGTAAATATATACTTAAATTAGTGATCCTATGCTGAGTGATTTGTTGTTCTCGCTTTTCATAGCAGGGTTTTAAGTGAAATCATTAGTAGATTTCCTATTATTCTATTTATTCCACCTGATTTAGAATCATGAAATATTGTCAATAATTCCAGCAGTCTCTCCTAAATGAGGTTGCCATGAAAATTGCCATTTATTATCATGCATTTTGTAGTTAGAATTTCCAAAGTGTTTGGCTGCACAAAAATTAATAACCTTTTATATCATGTCCAATAGCTGTTACTGGAGCATTTGGAGTGCCTTGTCTCAAGACACGAAAGGTCACTGAGGATGACCGTGGTGAAACGGCAAGCACAGTCTCCCTCAGGAGTTTCCAGTGAAGTTGAAGTCCTCAAAGCTCTGAAATCTCTGTTTGAGCACCACAAGGCTTTGGATGAAAAGGTACAGTATGGAAAAAAAGCTTACTAAATACACTCTGTCTTACTTAACTGTGCCTTGTGACACAGTAGAACAATAGTACTGTTTATTTACTGTTTGGAATGTCTCCTATATTAATAGTATTTACACATGGCCAAAGAAATCCATACGAATGTATGACCAATAGCTGTAATCCACTTCAGGTCACTTCAGCTATCTTTTCTAGACAATAGCACTGACTTTCCAAAATAAGCAAATCATACACCTACCAGACATGCTTCTCCTATTTAGCACTAAATAAAGATGACAACATGGAATTTGCTGTCTGTATGATATGGTTTTAAGTTATTGTGGAGCAAATGTAGGTATCTCAAATTTCAAAAACACAAGAGTGAAAAGGCAGAATGACATTTCTAACTGCTTACAGGAGCTTGTCTCTTAAAAATTTTTAGGAGGAACACCTCCTAAGTTTTAAGATGTTTTTAGCATTTACACATAAGCACAGTGTTCCCTCTACAAGTAGGATGACCTAAAATAAGTAGTAGATCCTTCTTTATCAGAGGTAATGAAAGGCTTGCAGAATCAAGATAAAAACCACCACAATAACTGCATCTAGTCATGCTAATTAAGAGGGTCCTTCCTTCCACTGAACTCCTCATGTGTCCTGGGCTGGAAAGACTCTTTTGTGTAAATGAAACTTTGTACAACTATGAGGATGTACAACACCTTGCGCATTGCTTATATGAATTCAGAAATCCAGTTCACATCTAGAAAGAATATGCTCAGAAGATGATGTATCTCAGTTAATAAGTGCCTCAAATCTACACATGCAGGGAACACATAAGAACTACCGCTGACAAGCAAAGAACGTAGTTCTTTGTGGGCTGTGTCTTGGCCGATTTGCTTGTGTTCATTGCTGTGGCTGAGTTGCTTCTCTGTTTGAGATGGTTGGGTAAGTCGGGGAGATGTGCAGCACAGCATCTGAAACCATTGACTGCACAGTTAAGCTGTGTTGTGTAGAACCAGTTCAATGGTCTCACAGTAAAAAAAAAATATTTTTTTTATTTCAGAAATCTACTCAGAAAGTTGGCTATATTTAAGGAATTACTATTAAAAGAAGCAGCTTTATGAAAAGGGTAGCTGTAGTCATTGGTAATAAGGGTATGAAACAGGGTTATGAGTCATATTGGGTTAGCTATCGGGTTCAAAGTTAAATGAGTTTAAGGAACTTATGCTGAATCAAAACTTATTTTGTGTTTAGGCGTATCTAGTTGCATATTCTGTTCAGTTACATATCATGAAAGTATATTTAAAGAAAATCTAGAAAAAGAAATGTAATGACTTCTAGCCACTGTAAGCAATCGTAATAAGCTTTTGGATGTCATTAAGACTTACAAAATCCTGTGTTATTAAAAATATGTTTTGACGATTGATAGGTTTTATGGTCTGAGCTTTGATCTTTAATCCAACACTTCAAACATTGATACAACTATAGAGTAGAGAGCTCTCCTGCTTTTATACTTATTGACACTGTGCTGGATAAATATGAGAAATAATAAAAACTAAAGTTTAAATAGTTTCTGAGATGCAGCAGTTGTATACTTCTTACACTTTTTCTTTTGTGAATTTTTTAGTGTTTAGGTACTATGCAGTTTACCTCTCATGTTGAAAATTATTGAACAGAGTTAGATTAAAGCTAAATATAATATTTTGACTTATATTCTGAACATTCTTTTTTTTTTTTAATGTAGCAGGTTAAAATCAGTAGTCAGTTAATTTAAAAATGTTGGAGTATCACAGGTACATATCTTATGTATATAATGGGTCTCTGTACCAGTGGCAATGATAATTGCCAATATAGAAAAATCAGACATCTGCATTCATATTAACAGGAGATTTGTTGTATTATAAAACAAGTTTTAAAAGTGATTGGTCAAAATTATTTTTTCATATGTGCTACTCATCTATTGAATCGTTTTTATTTTGATATAATAAATCATGGTTTTATTGTAAAACATTACAAGATCAATCAAGGACACAGTTTAGTAAATGATTTTAAAATAATTTGTTACAAACCTAGCACATGTTATTTTCAGGTACAAATCCTGTATAAAATTATGTGTTTATGTTGTAGTGTCTCTCTTTTAGAAGGAGTTTTTATGTCATCCAGTTACCTGATAATATAATGCTATCACATTATAGCACACATTGTCAACATTATTGAGATTCTTATTAAAAAATAATGGAAGTAAGAAAGACTTCATACACCCAAATTTGCAAAGAAAACTTTATGGCATGTAAGTCATCTATTCTATATTTTCTTTGACAGAAAAAATATGTAAATTACATTTGTTTCAGACCCTTCAGAAATAAGATATGAATCCACCTATGAAAATTTGCTGAAATTATTCAGAGACTGGTAGAATAACGGAGCTGCTAGAGGACATCTGGCCCAACCTCCAGCTCACAGCAGGGCCAACTGTTTCAGGTTGCTTAGGATCCTGTCTAATCCACTTCTTAATATCTCCAGGGAGAAAACCTATTCTGGTGTTTCATTACCCTCATTGTATTATTTTTTTTCCCATAATACATAGCTGGAGTTTCTATTGCTGAGTCTTGCACCTGTTCCCTCTTGTCCTGTCACTGTGTTTCTCCAAGAAGCTAGCTTTGTTTTCTCCACATGTTCTCATTAGCTAGTTGTAGACATGAACCTTCTCTTTTTGAGTTTGACTAGACCCTGTTCTCCGAGCCCCTTCTAATATGCCATATGCTCCAGCCCATGACCAGCTTGGTGGGCCTTCACTGAAGTCTGGCAGTGTCTTTCTTCTACTAGGGAGCCCCAAAACAGATGCATCCTCATAAGTTCAGAGGCGAATAATGATTTCCCTCAACCTGCTGACTGAACTGTGTGTCTGGCCTTATTCACCCCTAGGTCCTTTCTGCAAAACTGCTCTCTCTTCCCCAGGCCTATCCTGTTCCCTGGAGTAATTCCATTCATAATAATGGGATGCCACTTGGACTTTGTGTCACTGATAACAAACCTCTGAGCCTTGCAGTCCAGCCATTTTTCTTTGCAGTCTATAATACATTTATCTAATTCATATCCCTTTTCTCCTAGAGGAAAAAAAGTAGACCTTGCACAAAGCTTTGGTATGGACAAAGTGAAAATCGTTCACTGTTCTCCTCCCCTCATCCATGGAGCCAGTCATCTCATCACACAAGGCAATAAGGTTGGCCAGATGTCATTTGCCTTTGACAAAGTCATACTGGCTCTTCCCAATCACTCTTGTCCTTTATGTGCCTGGAAATGGCTTCCAGGAAGATTTGCTCCATAACCTTCCCAACACTGGCCAGCTTGTACTTCCCTGGATCTTCCCATGATAATTCCTGCCTTTCATGAGGGTGGACACAACATTTGGGGTTTTTCCATTATCAGGAATCTCCCTTGACTGCTGTTAACTTTCAAAGATGGAAAAGGCCTCACTATGATGAGTCAATCAAGTCTCTCAGCACCCTTGGGTGCAGCCAGTCTACTCCCTTTGATTTACGTATGTCTTTTCCTCTGCATTGTGGGTTATTTCTCATTCCCGCAGACTCTTCCACTATGCTCAGAGAGGCTTGAAGGCAGAACTTTGCAGTAAATACTGAAGTAACAAACGATGATATAGGATAAACTGATGTCATTACATAGGTTAATAGATAGAGTAATGAAAACTGTCTAAAGTGCTTTGAAAATGTGTCACAACCCTTTGCAAATGAACAATGGATAAATTTATTTAATTTTTTTCTTCACAAAAATTGTTGATGTTGAAAGTAATAATTTAGTCGTTACAGCCTTGAAAAAGCATAACAACATATTTCATAAAAATATTTGCCTTTTAAACTTACAAAAATCCCAAGTCTTTACATTCTTCCTAAATTCAAATTTTCTTTCATGTTTTCACTTTCTACACTGCAACAAGCTCTGCCGCAACACTTGACTGGTCACGCAAGAAGTCCTAGGTACTAAGTAGAACAACTACAAAAATGTCCTCATTACTGTAACAAAATACAAAGAAAAATATAAAAGAGACTGGAAAGTGGAAAATAAAACCTTTCAATTCAGGGTTCATATCTCCAGGGATGCCTGGTTAAATATAAGAAGCACTAGGAATGATCCCTTAGCTTATTTCAAAAAGCCTATTAGTCCCATATATATTATATGAAATCTGGGGTTTGCCTCTATCTTTTGCCCAAAAGAGAGATGACCATAAAGAGATCCCAGCCATGATTGCATTAGTCAGAGAAAACATGACTGTCTTTGACAGTTATTTCAGTGTTTGACAGCTCCTTCAGCATCCCTTCACCCCCTGTAGAATGAAAGCTTGTCACGATCTTCCAATGCTAGAGAGTCAGTACACAGAATAGGTACATCCTAGTGCGTAGAAGGTAGTAGTAGTGTGCTGTTATTCTCACCCCATTCTCCATATGAGATCCTAGCATTTCCAAACAACAATCTTCATAGTCTGTTCTTGCATATTTGTAGCGCATTTTGTGAGAATTTTCATTTAAGACCATGGGGATAATGAAAGAGTTAATTTAGTTTATAAATATTTATTATTTTATGTGTATCTCAAAGAAATCTCATTGTCTTTCTTTGGGTAAGTGACACAATGTCAATTATTGTGTCACAATAAATGACATTGATACTGCATTAACTTTAGTAGTATTATTATTTAGAAATTTAATTTGACAGAAGGAATAAGTATTTGCAAACATCTTTATGTATCTAATTATGCTAAAATTTTTAGAAATCTGAAAACACAGAATATGAACAGTTCTGCTACCAACTCTTGATTTTCTTCATATTCAAAGTTAAATTTGGTGATTGTTTTTTCTAAGTGTAAGGTTAGGTTATGTCCCACAAACAATGAACATTGTTAACAAATGGGAAGTTTAACACCCTAGAGGTTAGTATTGATTATGATTGGGACCAATGTGAAATTCGGACTTAACATTTCTAATAGCCTTTGCTATTGCATAAGTCACTTTAAATTTGCAGCTGTATTGATAGGGAGATAGTCTGAGCGGAAATTTCTCTTCAGTTAATCTCCCCTGACCTCCTTAATGCTTCAGATCTCAAAGATTTCTCTTACTGCTGCTAAGTATCTGATATTTTCCTTTATTTCATGCAACGAAAAGTTGTAGAAATAATATAAAACAGTGAAATATTTTGTGATATTATGTATTAATATATGTGGAATAGTTTATAATAAAGCAAATTAAGGTGAGATTTACTAGACATCGTTAGACTTGAATAGAAAATAGAAGCTCAGATTAAGTTCATGGTTAGAATAGACATTGAGTATAGAGTAGGTCAGGAAGTACATGTTCCTTATATGCAATTTAGGAAGAACAAACCCTAGAAAAATGGTTATTTTATTTTACAATTTTATACCTATAATTGACATCTAATATCTGTCTGAACATGCTTATTTTCCTACAGACATTTTCCCTATTTTGCTTTAAACTTAGTGTTCAACATTTAAAATGTGCATTTGGAAAAAAGAAACTTTGAAGCAACTTCTCCAAGCCCCTTTTTTTGGTCGATTTTGGAAACAAGTGTCCCATTGATCTCCACAAAGGATAGCTACCAGGTGTTGTTGTCCTAGCTAAGATTCAAAAAACACTAGTTCTATTTAGGTTAATTCATGGCAGAAAAGTACACCTAATATTCTTGAAAATAAAACCAACCTATTCATGTCAGTATTTTCACTATCTTTTTATTCATTAACAGGTAGCTAGGAGATCTTTTATTCAATAGTCTTTTCTTGGGGAAAAAATGATTCAATTCTAGCATGTGCAAGTGTTTTTTAAAAGCTCTTTGGGGGCTGCAGATCTGGAGTAAATGAAGAAAGAATTTGACAGCAAGGAAAAAAGTAGGAAGCAGTTGCTAGGAGATGGAGAAAGATGGGTGGTGTTTTGCACTGACAGCAGTGCTAACCATGACATTGACTATGTTACATTTCAAGATAATGTGGTTGCATTTAAAAGCCAGAGAAATACCCAGTCATCTGGGCACATGTTGGATACACCCTCTAACACAGAGAGAGCAACCTCTTTCTGTTGTGTCTGTGGCATTGTAACAGCAATCTGGCCTTTAAAAATGCATATTATAGCATGTTCTGATTGATCAGGTGACATCTGATTAGTCTTACTTTGTCGAACCTTATTTAGTAAAGATTTATACCATGCCCAAGAGAATAGAATATACATTGAAGGAGTCCATGAAATTTAAGTAGCCTGTTATTTCTGAATTGATAAGCACAATCTCACTAAGATAATGCTTACTTCTATGAACTATAGTTACTCACTCACTTTCCCTTCCAGAAAAAAACAATGTAATATTCTAATCACTAACTTGCATTCATTATATGAAAAAACCCCAAATTATCAGATTAAAAAAAAGCATTTGTTCCAGCTCCTTTTTCTCTAGCAGGAGAGTGACCAGGAGCAACACCCTTTCCTACACCTCTCAGAAATTATGATGGTTCTGTTTGTTTTGTTTGCTGTAACATAAATTTGAAGAGGGAGTCCAATACAAAATTCTTTGCAATACATTTGTATATGGCTTTTCAGAGGCTTTGGCTGTCGCTCCATATTTAGATTCAAAGGTTATTCAATATGAACTTACAAAATTCATTAAAACATTGATACAACTACTGACTGGTAAATATTGCTCAGAGTAAAATATTTTTCAAAATGTTTGTGTACCACGTACATTAGTGTGGCATTTGTAGCCTGTATTCTTTCCTGGAATGTGAATGAACAAACCTGAAATCTTTATTCAGATTTTGCGTTCTTCCTCAAGTTTATTTTGAAATCAATTAAAGGCTGAGAAAGAAATTTAAAGTGAGAAATAAAGTTACAGTTTCTGGGCTGTAAACCAGAGCAGATCTCTCCTGCAGATCAGAACACTGATGTAGTGCTTTTCCTCTTTTTTCACTGATAGAATCAAAGATTTCCCTCAACTTTAACAGCCACTATGCGTGTGTTTGAAGAATTAGTTGTAACATTTCCAATGCCAAGGTGGCAAATGTGATTCTGAATTAGTTGTTCACTGGTCAGAAAAAGGAAAAGAAGTCTTCTGTGCCAAGGCAGAGTTGCTTTGAGTTCCCTTAGCAACTTTTATATTCAAAGAACAAATAAGGGCCATCAGACTTCAATTTTGGTTAGGTCATTATAAAAAAGGTAGTGCATTAACTGTGTACATAGAAGGCAGGGAAGGCAAGGCAAGGCAAAGGAAAAGACTTCCAGCTGTTGCTCTGTGTTGCACTGGTACTGTTCCATGCTGTTATTGATAATAGGCCAAGAATGAAAAAAAATGCATTTTAATATAATATCCTGATATTATATTCAGAATAAAGACATCAATTCTGTACCTATTTTTTTCTGGAGTGCCATGTAAAATATGCATCTCCTAAATTTTCTTTGAAAGAAATGCCTATTATTTTCAGGGAGTATTGTTTTCAGGCTTTTAAATGCCCATATAGAACCCACTAGGATTCAGTTCTACAGTGCCACAGTGTGCAAAGGTTAAGGATAATTTTTCTGGAAACAGCTCCTTGTGGAGTGTGACCTCCTCAGTAATGTGCCCTAGCTGGTTTGCAGTTTCTAACACTATTCAAAATGAATGCCAGTGTTGGACATATAGTTTTTAAACATGCGTTCTTATTTATAAAACACTTAGGCTTGGATACGTGAAAGTTTCAGGAAACTTACAAAAATTTAAGTAAAATTACCAACTCATTGCATTTCAGCTTTTAACAACTGCTGTCTTGTGATTTTTCTCTCAACCATCGTGTCCCTCAAAGGCACTTAGAGCTAAAAAGACTGAAGACAGAAAGATGACTGTCATTTTTCCTGTGTATTTTTTAAAATCTAAGCTGAGATTTCCAGTAAGAAATTGCTGTCTGCCAACTCCCACTGTGATTGAAGAGGTTGAAATCGGGCCTCTTGAAGACAGGACTACACCCCTCGCTGGTAGGACATGCACTTTAGTAGTGGAGTGCTAGTGAAAGACAGAAGTTGTGGTGGGAAGAGAAGAGGATACAGAGAGCTTTGGGATGCACAGAGGCGGGGGGGGGGGGGGGGGGGGGGGCGGGGCTGGGAAGGCAGAGAGCATGGAAGGAGCAGAGAGAGAAAAAAGATGTGAGTACCAGGTGTGGACTCATACTGCCTTGGACTTTTCATCCATCTGGACAGGGAAGCATGTCATTGAGTAGCCATGGAAGCTGGTAGAAGAACTGAAGAAATAATACTGGATTTCAAGCAGAAAAAGATTTAAAAAATAGGAAAAAGGAAAGGCAAATGAAGAAATACTTTTTCAGCTATTTAAAAAAAAATTTTTTCAATTACAGCCAGAATAATTGATGCATTATACATCTGGTGTGAAGTACTTTTATGAAAAATAGAATTAGCTGGAAATTATGAATAAATTATAATTAGTAAATTCAATATTTCAAATTAATTTTACATATTCCAAATTTGTTATAATTTAATAATAAAAAAGATTATATAAAAATGACTATGAATATCTTGTGTACTGCCATAAATCTGAAGCTTTATGAGGATGTTTCCCAGGAATTATGTAGCTCATTTTGAAAAGCAAGCTTTATTATTAAAGATTTTTATAGAAGTCTTTGACAAAAAGTAGTACAGACATTTAATAAATGGCAGGAACATTTTCAGTTCATTGCATATTCCTACTGCATTCTGTTGTTCTGGTGTATGAAAATAGTTGAAACAGTCATGAACATTTGTAGTAATTTTCACTCTTAACACAGAAGTGGCTCAGTCATTGCTACTTCAGGATGGCTTGAGCTTCATTTGCATCAGGTGAGGAACAGGCAGTTACATAGTCACACCCTAAAGGAAATGTTTGTTTAAGCTACAATGTGCATCTCTGGGAACATTAAGAGTTGATTTTCCTCAGTCTTATAGTGCTGAAGGAATAGAGGGTAATTAATAAATCAGAAATTGAAAAAAATAATTGAGGATTCTCTGTGATCTTTAGAGCATCTTAATATTTCTTATACCTTAACACTCTTCAACTCACTTTTCTTTCACTTCTTTGAGCAAATCACTTGTGATTTCTGTTCTGTTAAGGCTGGCAATATTGTTTAGTGCATAGTAAAACTATAGTTACCTGAGAGCATTCAAATAATTCTTGTGAATACATGAAATACATTTTTAATTTGTTTCTTTTAATAAAGCTGAAGTATGTAAAAAGGACCAGAAAGTACTTCATAAGCAGCTATATTTGCATTTGTTAGAAAGACTGAATAGTTTTCTTTTTCAGTGTTAATTTCCTGAATATGTATTTGATCTTTAGATTTAGTTAGTTTTACAGTTTAGTGAACATGCTTTGTTATAGTTTTGCCAAGCAATTTTCATCTATTAAAGTCTAAGCCATCCTTGGAATGTAGTGAGTCTCTTTGCAAAGTTTCACTTCTGTAAGTAGTAATGGAAAATAAAGTATTTTCAGAAAGCTAGTATTTGTTAGACTAGGAGATGCCACTGGAAAAAGTATGAAAGCATTAGGACATACACAACATTTTCAAGGATCTCCTGTATTTGTCAAGGGTGTGAAAACCACTGTACATACATGAAAATGTACAATATTCCATTGTATACAAAAGATTGATTTTTGTTTTACTTTGTTGTTCAGCTGCATCTCTTGTCCTAACATAATATGCTAGCTTTCCTTACAAACACTGCTAATAGCTTTAAACATACCTGGATCCATCAGCTGGAAGAGCATTGCCACCATGTAGCTGGAACATGTGTGTATATATATATGTATATATATATATATACTGAGTGATTAGCCAGGTTGTAAAGTCATACAGTGTGAGGTGCCTAATAAAGTTGTGTAGATTAGGAGAGGAGTTGCCATAGGCTGCCGTCACAGTCAAGAGAAAGTCACCTACACACAGCACTGAAGATCATTGTAGGTCTGATTTGCTTTTGATCATGCTGGGAGACTGGCGACTATGTTGCCAGCTTAGATCGTCTTAATGCTACAGAGGTGACGCTGAGCCAGAGCGTTCAAACAACAGTAAATATGTCTTCAGAGGTATTAAGTTATTATTATTATAATTTATGAATAATCAACATTTAGTAATAATAATAATAATTGACTAGATCATAGGCATCCTTAGAACAGAACAGGTCATCTTTGAAACTGGTACAAACACAGCAGTCTTTTCTACTTATGAGAGCATATCTTGTTTATGACTTTTTGCAAAACCCAAAGAAACTGCATGATGATACAAAATATCTTAGTATGTGTGCCTGAAGGCAATGCCACGAGTTATTTTTTCAATGAATTTGTTGTTCAATTAATATGAACAGAGTAGTTATCTTCCATGGAATGAACTTAAAAAATCTGCAATGTTTTTTTCTTGATCCTTTGTAAAAGTTGCTTGCAAACAACGTTTTATTTTTATGACTAGTGTGGTTCTAGAATATTTGCATTTGCTGTGTATTCCATAAAACTATCAGCAAACTGTGGAACAGCAGTATGGCATTTAAAATTTGACACCTATTTTCATGCGTTAAATCTTCCTATAGTTAGGTTTAAATGTTTACTACACAGTATGTCTCATGAAAGGATGCAACACACATGCCTGCAGACTGGCAGGGCGTACAGTAGTGCATATGGGAGATTATATAATCTTTAAAGACTGATAGAAATTACGTTACTGCACATATTTTGATTTTTCTTCTAGGTAAGGGAACGACTGAGGGTTTCTTTAGAAAGAGTCTCTGCACTGGAAGAAGAACTAGCTGCTGCTAACCAGGAGGTAACATAAAACACTTTCTCCCCTTTTGAGGTTCAGTTTTTCTAATACTCTGTCCCATATGTTCTCTGTCACTTTTCTTAAAACTGCCAGGAAAAAAAAAAAAAAAGAAAAAAAGAAAAGATAAATTACGTTCTGATTAAGCTGCTCAGTGAGGTTTGTTTAAGGTGGTTGTAAGAGTAATACAACCTTCTGTTTACTGGTTTATTCCCTTCTGCTATTCCCTTGTGAGCAAGCCAAAATCCAAAAGCTAGTGACAGATTCCCAAATATCTTATTGGACACAAAAAAAGGAAAGAACCAATGAATATGTCAGATAATATAAACAATTCAATAACCTGAATTTCCTTTTTAACTATAAGCATACACACACACATATGCGCGCACATAATATAAATGTTAACATTGATGGAAGGATTATGGATGACCTTGAAATTTAGGTTTGTCTCTTCCCTTTTAATTGCAGTGTATCATGGTGAACTGTGGGGCCATATAACTATTGTGAACTTGAACAAGCGATATTTTTCCTGTATGGTAGTTTGCAGACTGTTCTCTTTTGTTTGAAAGGCTGAACAGCAACACATAATGGTATTGCACACACAACTGTACACACATATACAAAGGAATTTTGCACACCAGAGAGTTGATTCTGAGGCAAGAAAATATAAATAATGGAGACTGCTGATGACTTTATCATTCCCATCATGTTCTGAATCTCCACCTGATGTGTGCTTCTCACACTGTTAAAAATAAGTCAGACAAGCAATAGAGTTGGATTAAAGCTATTTTGAGTTATGTCCATTTACTGGTGTCATTTTACGCAGGCTTACGGCAGAAGCTGAACAGAGCCACAGACAAACTTAAAGTACTACCAAATAATTCTGTAAAATTTAATATCTATAATTCAGAATAATGTGTGATAGTGTAAAATAGAGAATCCTAAAGTGATTTTTTCCTAATATTAAGTTAGAAAAGTTACTTTATTAAAGTAACTTCTTTAAAAATAGGATCTCCAATTAAGATATTAGTACATCCTTTTTATGAACTACGAACTACATATTTGAATCATCCCTTTCTTTTCTGAAGTGACTGCACTTTATCCATGCAAAAATAAAATCAATAAAATCCCTCTTTTATTTTTCCATTTCATAATGTCCAGAACACTTGGGTTCAAATGATTTAGTTACATTGTGTTGCATAATCTGTTACACTAGTGTTTATTAAATAGAATGCCGTTCTTTTGGCCAGTCAAGCCAACTGAGATGCATCACACTCCTCTAATCCTTCCCATTCATGGTCCAATTAAATCCAAGTTCACTTCACTGGGCAGGGGATCAGGCCTTCAGAGCACTGCCTTGTTTTTAAGAGTTTAAAAAAAAAATTAGTTATACTTGTATTGACAGTAAGGAGTAAAAACGTACACAATTAAATTAAATTGAAACAGGACTTTCATAGCATTTCTTGCCCCAGATCCTTAGAAATGTTGTACAAACTTTGTGTCTACATGATACTAAAAACATTTAGAAGGACATGTAATCAACCAAGCATAACATGACCACCAACACAATCTGAATACTGTTATGCCAGTTTCCTGTGAGGAACAGTTAAAGCTGAAAAATGGAAATTCTATTAAATAACAATGAAAAAAAGAGCCAGGCGGGAAGAGATGTGGAAGAGAATTAGGATTATTTTCAAACAGTTAATGCCTTTGAACAAGAGTTCAGATAATGTTCACAAAATTGGTTACTTAAATGAGACAAAATTACTTACAGAACTGCAATGCAGAACTGCCTGGTTTTATACTAGATTCTCCACCAAATGCATAGGCAATAAAGAGCTTTAAAAAATGATTGTACTATATATGAAAATAAATGGGCCAAGCTTCCAAGGGAATTGAATATATGTTATTCAGTAATTTCTGTATTCCTGTCACTCAGTGTCTGTTCTCCCAAGAGAATTAATATTTTCTTTTGTAGGTTTTTTTTCTCATACTGATTCTCAGAGTGTACTATATATTCAGGACTATATCTAACATAAAATAATGACAGTAAATTGGTCCCCTGATTAAATGAGTATATGATTAAGTATATAACAAGTATCAGATTCAAGGATAAAAAATAATAGAAATGCGTATTTTAAGATAGCACCTTTCTCTGAAAGCATATGGCTATGGCTCTAACCTAGAGCAACAATGAGAAACTGCAGACACTCATGAGTACTTATTGTAAATATCCTTATATAAATGAGAAAAATTGAGAGAGAGATACTACAGCTTTCCGTCATTGGATGGTAAATAAACTCACTTAACAGTCTTTGCAGCAGATTACATACATACCAAAGGGAGTGAAAACAGCTGTAGTTCTGGCAAAGCTGATTTCAGCTCTAGTAGCCAACACCATCTTGCAAAGCACTTCATGTTTGATGGGGAATAGTAACACACATGGGCCTTAAACTGCAGGGGCCAGAGATGGACAGTTGGACCCACTGGGTGAACTTAGCTCATTTAACTAATATTTACATGTAATCACACCAGAGTAATACAGAAGGGCTTTGGTCTGCAGTTCCAGCATTGACTATTGATATGGCATAAGTCACTGTTGGTTCAGTTGAACTTTTCAGATACAAGATTGTCCACCAATAAGTTCATTACTGGTTTGATTCTGTGAAGGCAATAGTTTCTATAACATAGTGAATA
Organism: Falco peregrinus; assembly: GCF_023634155.1. Taxonomy (NCBI): domain Eukaryota; kingdom Metazoa; phylum Chordata; class Aves; order Falconiformes; family Falconidae; genus Falco; species Falco peregrinus. Next base: position 54,246,642 of record NC_073726.1, read on the forward strand.
TGTAGTTTATCTCCTTTTCATATAAATGCTACACAGAAATTATTTTGATTTTATGTAATATTTTTAATATACTAGCAATTTGTAATACCAAAAATCAATTTTCACTATAAATTACAATATAAAATATACATCAATTTTTTAAGGGAATCCTTATGTTTACTGCAGATTTAACAACAATATTATAGGCACAGAATTAACCAAGTCAATTACATTAACTATTCTGAATATGAAGCCTTGGTTTTAAATTGTGCCAAGCTGGAGGATACTTACAGGGTATATCAGCTCCTTATTAAAACATGCTTGCAAACACTAAACGTTATAGTGTATTTTAGAGAGCGCAGGATTCGACTCAGAATTAGGACTTGAATTTGAGTTTCCACGTGTGAGCCAGTATTTAAAAGCTGACTAGTCTGTGGAGCTCGAGTAAATGCAGTCTGCCAGCTAACCTGGTGGTTAATCTGCCAGGGCTGCCAGATGCAACACAAAATTGATAGACAGCTGTGTCTGTCTGGAGCTATAGGTGGGGAAGGAATACCCCTTATCACTACAACGGCACCAAATGCCTATGTTAGGTAACTGACTCTCACACAAGCTCATATGTAGACACCTAAGGCACAGACAGCTAAATTTAGGTGTCTTACTCCTTACAAACAGCAGAAGCTCTCCGAGTTAGGTAGTGGGCATCTAGATATGAGTGAAATAAAAAATGGGCCTATATTGTGTTTAAAGAGTGGATTGAAAATTGTTTAAGTATGTTTTACAAGGGGAAAAAAAGTTATTTGACTGTATGTTTTACTAGGGGAAAAAGTTATTTGACTATGTTTTATTTTGCTGCAGCTGATTAGTGGCAGCAGAAGGGACCTTTAAGCATAACAGCATTCTGATTTGCTCTTAGTGATTTTTCATGCAGACTGGGGCAAGATAACAGTCTACAGTAATTAAATTCCATAATAGTCCTTATAATATTTGCTTTCTATCAGCAGTTATCACATGATGTACCCAGATTTGTTCACTTTTTTTTTTCTTTTATGCTTATACTGGAAGCCATTATTTTTTCACAACTGGTAGATATCCTATTCATTGTGTTTGTTGTAGCTAAGATGAATAGTAAATATTAACAATTTTCTGAAAAAAATTACCTCCCATTTTTAGTTAAAATTGCTCTAAAACATAGCTATATTTGCTTACCCCTCAGGTGCTTTTAAAATTATGCTGTTTTTCATCTGGTTCCACATAACCCATGATCTCTCCAAATAGTTTTGTGGCTGAAGGTTGTAATTTGCAATTAGCAATTAGACAAGCTGTGAGTGGTACATCCAATACCAAAGCTCAGTGGCCTGTCTGTGAACATTTTGTAGACAAATATAATGTTTTTCAGTGAATATGTAAACGTCAAAGTTCAACAAAGTTCTGCTAATCAGCTTTCTTTTTACACAGTAATTTGATAAGAATTAGTCTTATTTGCAAGGGAAGCAGGATGCAAATTTTCCTTCCCAGTTTTGTCATTCACTATTGTCATGGAAATAACTGACAAGATAACCACTATTGTTCCTCAGATTTTGAGATCCTCCTATTAGTGTTACAAGTGTGAGTTTTTGTTGAAAATAGGTTAAACTACAGCACATGCAAACAGCACACTAAGGTATTTCATCAGTGCCATATATCACCCGGAGCTCAAGGTTTAGTGGCTTCCACAGGGCAAGGATACATAGATTATGTACCATGGCCCATAGTGATGCTTTTAAATCCATTTCTGCTGTAATGTACAATGTTAAATGACAACTGTTGCCATTTCCATTAACAGATTTCACTGTTTCCCAGAACTCTCAACAAATAGTTTCCCCAAAAATGACCTTCAGAGATTTTTTCCCATTAGGCTTGTATGTAAATTGAAGCTATATACATAGTTAATACTATACTGGGAAAAAATATTTTTTAAAATGATTGCACTTATTATGCACATCAGTTTTCTCCTGCTCATCTTAAACATTTATCCAGCCCTTGTAAAGTCTTCCTCTGTTAATAACTGTATGATAAGTGGCATTCCAAAACCAGTTTGTTTCTGGTTAATATGCTGGCTTTTCCAACTTTTCTCATTAGTAGAAAATGTGGCATGAAAAATACAGCTTTAATTACATTTATTATCTCAAAGATATACTTCAGGAATCTAGAAAACACTGGGACTGTGTAGAATACGAAATCAGATAAATTACTGGTTTGAGTTTATATATCACTGTACTACCATATGCTTTTCTTCATCATTTATTGAAAATGCCAATGGTGTTTGCAAATGCCAAATAACATTATATTTCTTCTGTCAATTGACACATAGATTATATTTAAAACACACAAGCTTCCTTTCAGAACCTCATTGTTACAATTTTCACTTGCTGCTACAGAATTTTGCTCAACTTTGAGGCTAAATTTAACTCCCAGAGCTATCAGAGTGCTTGCAGGAGTTTTGGACCACAGATCTCTGCTTCATGTAACTGCATGCATTCTTCTATTTGGGCAGTGAGTTTCTTCCTGCCAGTGGGTTAGTTTATTGACTAGGGTGCCCTAGTGCTATTTTTTATAGCATCCGTGAAAGCATTCATAAAAAAAATTACATCATTGAAGAGAAAGGATGATCTGTGATTTATGATTCTTTATATTCTATACCAAAGACACCAGAAAATGTAGCCATTCATTCACCAAAGAACTTTCAAATACCAAGTTAACTGCCTAACTTTTACTATGCAGGGCAAGTCAAGAAACCAGTAAAAAATGCAGATGCTTTTAACAATTGAGAACAATTTTGACTCTGACCATGAGAGATGCTGCAGACAAGACTGTAGTATTGTTACTGTTAATGAAATATTCTGTAATATTTAATATATATGTAAAACCTCATGTAATATATATGTAAAAGTAAAACCTCAGCTAACTGTAGCATGTCCTTTTTATCCATAGTTGCATGCGAAAATGTTTTTACCCCCAGCTGTTTCAGGTCCTATTACCTCAAAGCACTTTTCATTACAGGAATTTATTTGTGGCCTTAGCTTTTTTACATAAATAGAATGCAAAGTGATTTTTGGAGTAGAAATGCTGTTAAAAGAATAGTTTGTTGAGAAAAATAGCATGTGCGTTTCTTGAATGTATAATATAAACAGAATTTCACCAATCCGAAATTCAGAAATTATGTATGTCAAATCTCTGGATGAAACTAGATGAAGCTCAGTGATTTTTTATTTTTTTTTAAGAAGGCCAAGTGGATTGCTTACACCTATTTCTGATGACTTTAAGTACTTTTTTGCAAATCTGAAGCAGCCTTCATCTATAGTAGCTTGTTTTACATTTTCTCAGAATGGTGTAACTGAAAGTTACTGCTTTGTAAACTTTCTCCTACAAATTAGGTTTTTAATTTTTATTTTTAAGCTAGAAATTTACACAGGTCTATCTCTGGAGAGATCTTCTTTGTGATCTGAACTTTAATTTTAATTGTCTATGTGATTGTGCCAAATTATATCTTTTCTGCAAAGTTGCACATAATTAAAAATACCTTGGTTTGAAATGTAATCTTTATGTGCTATATGTAGTTGGTTTTCATTCTGCCTTTAACCTTAGCCATCTAGTTAAATGTTAACTCTGCAAAAAGTTATTGTTGCTCTGAAGTTTTAAATACAGTAATGAAGCAGAACAATTTTTTGGTGGACATTTCTCATACTCCATGTTTGACAGCATTCATTTCTGTTGCTACACAATTCAGTTAAGACGTATGGTATGGTAGCTGAAGAAGCTGAAAATTACTACAGCACCACTACATCCTTCATTGCCTTATTTTTTTACAAAGTCAAAAATAAATGAGCACAAGAAATAATTAGTTAAATTGCTATAGCTATTTCATTTTATGTTTTCAACTAATTCTAGTCTGTTTCCAGAGGAAAAAACCCACTAAAATTCTTTGTGGATATTGAGACCAGCAGGGCTGATCTTTGCATTGCCATCAAAAGCAGATTAAAAGCAGAATAGGTCTAAAATTCAATGCATTTTTCAGATAGTAACTTAAGAAAGTATTTGAGACATCACTATGTCACTTGCACAAGTGGTTTCTCAGTATAATTCTCATAAATTTCTACAACAGAGAAAAGTTTTCTGATTTTGAGTATAAAACAAACATATATTTTCTACAGTGAGAACAGAAAATGATTTTGCACGTATTTTGGTGTTGGTATACAAAACTCTTGACAAAAATGCTTGTAGATCTAGTTTCCCCTTTTATAACCTTCCTTAGTGACTCAGTCCTGTTCATGGGTTGGCCAATGTGTACCATTGGTAACCCAGTAACATATGTTAAATAGTTTCAGCAACTTTGGTCTTCTCTGAAATGATTTTCCAGACCTGAACTAAGTAGCTGCCAAAATATTTCAGGGTATTTTCAAAAGACATCCTGAAATGCTGTGTTCTCGTACCCTTCCATTTAACATGTGGCCAATAGTATGTTAAAATTTTGCACTGACTTTTCATCTAATTTGAATGCCTCCTATGTATTCTTTAAAAGAAATTACTCTGTAAGACTGTGATTAATAGAAAGGACACATGGTCTGTGTTCATGGAGATTTTCTTGAGCAAAAACATAGCTGAAAGGGGAAGCTATTTGTTCCTTCATGAATCCAGTGTGATTAATAGTTCTAATAAAATCTTTGATCTTTATCCCAGTATATATTACTCTCAATATCATGTCATAAAGACGATTGTTACTTTCTATTTTTATTTTCCAAATATTCTAAGGTCTCAAATATGAATGGATTAGGGTGCTTCAGGATGTTACTGCTGTTAAGGAACAGATTCTTCACCTGAAATGACAGATTCAGACTGCTAAGGATCTCCACTGCATTTCTGATGTTTTTCTTAAAACCTTGTGTCATGGCCAATACTTCTCCTTCATTTTATTTACCTGTAAAATTTTTCATGGGATTTTGTTATATAAAGATTTATGACTACAGTGAGTCCCACTGTCACAGAGCTATCATTAAGAGTAGAGTTTTACACTGGTTTTACTCCAGTTATTTACAAAACAGCCTGAGAGCTATTGCACCTCTCAGTTTTCTGCTGTGGCACATCCCTATGTATCAATTAGCATACATACATTACTCTTATGCTCCTATAAACTGTTAATTGCACTAAGCTGTGTAAGATAATGTCTAAACCAGGAGTCCTCAAACTATGGCCCGTGGGCTGGATACAGCCCCCCAGGGTCCTCAGTCTGGCCCCCGGTATTTACAGAACCCCCCCACCCACCCCTGCCGGGGGTTGGGGGGAAACCAAGCAGCCGCAGATGACGGCCTGCCACTGCATCTGTGCGCCGGCCCCCCGGTTAAAAAGTTTGAGGACCCCTGGTCTAAAAGAACATGGGAAAAGGTAAAAAAGCTATGTAAATTTTTGATTTGCTAATTCTTTCTTTACTCTTCCCCCAAACCTGCTGCACAGCTATGAAACAATTGTTTAAATATTAAAAGAGCAGACAGCTATATCTTTGAAATACATTTTGCAAATCTCGTTAAATCTACTTCATCTTTTTGTCTGACATAAACCTTTGACTTAATGAAACCTTGGTCCCTCATGATTAGAAACATGGGTGGTTTAATGCTTTGTTTTTTTCTCTGAATAAATGATGACTAGAGATTAAAAATTCCCAGTTTCCTCTAAACCTTGCAGCACAAACTCTCCATAAAATTAGCATCTTCATCAAAATGAGCATAAACTGAATCCTCTGTGTGTGTATGGATTAAAAATATTTCTAGGACGCTCATTCTGAGAACAAATCAGGTGCTACAATGTTACAATGTAATCTTCCTTTGGTGCACTTTCTGGCAAACATAGGCATGTACTAAATTCATTAATGTATAACAATTTAATTTGAACATTTTCTGCAAGAATTTGTGGAGATCCTCTTTCTACCTTCTTGCTCTGACTACACCTTCCATCAGCTGGATCTGCTGAGTTTCTCCTTATTCACTTTTTCTGAAAGAAGAGAGAGGCTTAGCTTTGCTTTTACAGTCTCACACTGACCTAAATGTTTTCAGTGATGTCACTCATTTCAGTCCTCAGCACATGAGTTCTCCTACACTCATTTCCTCTCTTGGATTTGCAGTGTTTTCTTACCTGTTGCTTGACAGCAGAAGAACTAGTTTTGAGTAACACTTCTTTATATCACTCCTTAAGCATCATTCCTGTCAGCTTCACTACTGATTGTTGTAAAGCAAGCATTGACAAATTTTTAGTCTTTCACATCTTTTCTTTTTTCCAACTCTGTGGTCCAAATAATTAAAGAAAAGTAACTAGGAAATCTATGACACATATTCATACTATTATTTTGTCTAAATGCTATATTCTCATTTCTATAATACCTGTGGCCTAAGTATTCAGACTTTTGCCTTTGGAGTGATACTGTATTTCTATTTGCATTAAAAAATGTGGCCTAATCTTAATTACAACTTAGAGTACTGCAAAGATATAAATATTTCTTGGTATATTTAGTAGCAATACATTCCATTTTCACATTTATATTGGAATGCTTTTATTGCACATTTTTGCTATGATTATATTGCATTACTACACTCCCAGCTGAGCTCTAATAAAGGACCAGGCCCTCATTTTGTTGTAAAAAAATATTAAAACATGGTTCCTGCTTTATAGTATAAATTTGCCTTTTAACGTATGTTGCTTATACACCTATGGTTAAAAACCATTACTGTAAAGCCAAGGTAGCACAGTAACCCATGCAATACATGTGGCAGTCATCATTTACCCTTTTTACCATCATAGGATCTCTGCAAATATCTCTCAGAGGACTCAGGTTAATCTGGTCCTTTTTTAAAACATTCTTGTCCCAACAAGCATTGAGGTTATTTTCACTGGGGTGCCTGGTTGACTATTCCTACGGCGCCAGAGGTATAGTGCAATCCAATAGAATTCATGAGTGCAATGATTGATTTCATAAGTATTGATGGATGAACTTGGCTAATTTGCATAACTTCATTTTTTGACAGCTGATGGCTGTAGTAGCATCTACCCAGGTGCACAGTCTGCCACATAATTGTCCTGGTACACCGCATCAGCCCCACTACACTGCATGAATGCTGGTGTGCTCACTGCATCATAACTCTGGGCTTGGGAGTTAAATGCTGAGCATGTCCTCCCCCCTGCTCTGTGCCTAGTTTTTTAATGGAGGAAAGGCTGGGGCTGCAGGCAGGGAAGGAATGACAGTTCTGTCCATGAGGTCCTGAGTCCAAATAATTCTAGGACATAGTGTTAAGGGCTCTTTACATAACACAACTGCTCTGCAATTAATCAGCATGTATGGAGAGTTTCCATTTTCTGGATCTCCTGAGGTGGAGTTATTGGCAATATTTTGGGGGTCTCTACCATGTTCTATATTCACCAATAAATAGGGATCACAGAACATGCCTGATATTTCTGTGCAACAGCAAACAAATAGATCAATATATGACACAGCTGTGAATCTGAAGAACATACCTCAGGGAGTGATAAACGGATCTTCTGATATCTTCTCTATTTTATTCCAGAGAACTACAGAACAGGAAAGTGTTGAGTTTCTAGCACAGGTTTCATGAATTTCTTATTTATCACATATTCCTCACCCAAAGCAGGAAAAAGGGAGAAAGAAGAGATGGGATAGCAGCTGAGGAAATCGAAGCTGAGAGAACACAGGGATGGCAGGAGCCAGATGTGTGGCTGACTATACTTCGCAATCATTTGCCTACACACCTGAAAACTCCAGGGGATTAATGAAAATGGAAGGGTATTTGTATATGGTTATTTTAGGGATTGTTCATAGTCAGCATGAGATTAGACACTGGGATAATTTTAGATTGGATTTAATGTCATATCTGGCAGCCTATTTAGGAGGCTTAGCAAATCAATGGAATACAACTCTCAACAGCCTTGGTTTCATAAGGTTATGTTAACAAAAGCCTTATTCTAAACACACCAACTTGCTAAAGTAAAGAACATAACATATAATTAAAGGTATGCCTAGCTGATTTGCATTGTAGAGCTCGCTATTAATTGTACAAAGGATATCAGTGAAAATTTTAATGTCTACTGTTTAGTTTGCTCAGGGTATGCACAGAGTGCCTTTCATGAGACATCAGAAAGAATACATCACTTCTCTTTGATCTGTTGTTTTGGGATTCATGAACTTTGAAACGTATGCCATTTTATCCTGCACTGGAGGTATAAATTCAGCTTTAAGAACATAGTTGATTATCTTTCTGTCTGTATCACCTTCAAGGTTATTTGTTATTTGTCAAACAAGATGTTCGTGTGGATCAAGGTAATTTCACTGCAAGAATCAGTCTTGTTGATTCTTTATCGTTAACAATCTTGCACATCTGTCTTGATGAAAATGCAAACCACATACCCATTATGCTTTGTTCTTAATCTGCTGGAATGATGTATTGTTTTAACATTTGTTTAATGTGCTTCTTTGGAATGATTATGCAATTTTGTGTATATTTGTTAAATATGACATGATTTGTTAAGAACATTTACATTCAGTAGCTCCCAAACCAGATTTTATATAGTATAACAAGATCATATTATGGTTTACGCCTATTACTCTCCATAATAATATTTTGAATGTATGACTAGGTCTTACATTCTGCATTTGAATAAAAGATTTAAATTAATGACATTAGCTAATTAATAAAATCAGCATTAAACTTCAATAGTTTCATATTTATTAATCAATACTTCCCTTATCATATGAACCATAAAATTTATCGTGCTTTCTTATTAGATCACCTGAACCCAACAGTGCACATGCAGCTCTAAGACTATTCTGCAAATTCATAATGTAGTTCACTAGCAAGACAGTAAAAACTAATGTCTGTGAGCAGTCAGCAATAATGTGAATTGAGTAATTTGCCACCCAGAGGTCTGTATTGGCCCTCCATTCTCAATAGGCAGAGCAATAGGCAGACCAAGGTCTGCAAGCATGACAAATTGTTTCCACATCTGTTACTGACAGACTATGAAGAAAATTATTGCCATTTTGCTACTGGTCTGCTAATGCTTATAAAACACCTTAGTGATAAAATATTTGTGAGGAACAGAGACTGTGCTGGGGATATGCGAAGGATACATGTATCTTGGTAAATGCTTTCCTAAGTAACCATATCAGAAGATTTTTGCAATCAGGTTTCTTTTTAATTTAGTGCAAACAAGTTCCCAATACCTAAAAAGGGACAAAATTAGATATTCTTACTTTGGGATCTTGGTTGGACAATGTCAGCATTAGGAAATATTAAATAATCTTAATTCATATTAATAGGCAGTACCAATGTATAGATGGAATTGTTCCAAGAGGAGCTGTAGAAAGCTTGTTTTACTTGGTTTGGTCATAAGAAATGATCCAGCTTGTTTGACATTGCTCCTAGAGAGTGTAGTTTGGACATCTTTAATTGTGTAGAATCTATGGTTACAAAATAAGAAGATAAAAAAGAAACCGTATGTCTAATTCCTTTGCATTAGAAAATGGCTATCATGTTAGATTCTTTTCTGCAGTAGTCCTAGAATTAAAACATTATTTAGAAGTTCCACTTATTAAGAATGTTTATTATCATTAAAAATCTATATGAAATTGTATCAGTGAGGACCACATCCTTGATTTTCACTGGAGAAATCTGTAGGAAAAAAATTACTCCCTCTAAGAATGTCATTGAAAAGTATGAAGATGTTGACTAAAATTAAATGGGTACGTTTGGTTTAATATTTGAAATATGTACTTTAATTCATTCTACTGTGCTTTCATTTCAACATACTGGGGTTAGATTTAAATTGGGATTTCTTCAGTTTGTGCATGCAAATCAGGGCTTTGATATCCTTTAATTGTAGTTCTGGGGTGAAGTTCCTTTCCTGTCTGAATTTTCACACATATCCTATCTATCCATTGTATTTTCATGTTTTGTACAATCAGTATCACAGGTGGTGATTTTAATACAGATACGCTGTATAGGAAAATTTAATAAAAACTGACTACATATGCAGAATTGTGTTGTTTTCATAACAGATGTGTCCAGTCAAAATAAATCTAAACAATCACAGTCTCTAGGTGACAATATACAGAGTCCAAAATTTCATTGTGGGAAGACTGTTTTTATTGGAGGGAAATATATTCATGTAATCAGAAGAGGAAAATGGATTTTCAGTGCAAATAGCTAAATACTTCGTTTTAACCTGAGCAGGATTCCTGAAACCAAATTACATACCTTAAGCATGGGTAGTTTTCAATTAAATGCTTATGTACTAAAAGCAACTGCATAAAGCCCTAGAGGCACATGATTTTATTTATGGTCAGTGGCTTGGATACTAAAAATATGTTTGTATGATTAAACATATATAAACATATATAATCGTATACACAAGGTATATATAATTATATAAATAAAATACCTATACTATCACATATATCATATATATATATGCGCACTATGTATATATATTTCAATAACTCCTGTGTTGTTGAAAACAAAGATCATAATGCTTCTGACAAATCCATCCTCAGCTCTGACCACCCTGTACTACCAATGAATTCCATGGCTTTTGTATCCTGGTTTGGGTACGTTACTAGTGTCTTTGTGAGAGTAATAATGAAAGAATAATTTTGCTACCATTTTGTTGAGCTTGCTTAGAAAAAAAAAAAACCACCAAGAGAAATTAGTCAGCAGGTGTCAAATACGCACTATAATGCAACCATGTAATTGATATTTGTTATTATTTTTCCATTGTGCGAGTCTCTGTAAAATTTCTTTCAGTGTATCCTATTTCATAAAATTTTTGTGACAAATTAGAAGTAGTACATTTTTATTTAGTTAGATAAGGGTTTCTGAAGAAAAAGTATTGAAACGTACCTGGTAATCTTCTGTGAAAAATCTTGACAGATATTGTTTTTCATAATAGCAACTACACAGTAGCTTTAAGTGACTCCTGTTTTGTTTTCAAAGTGTTGCCAGTACACCACAGAAATAAATGGTATATGTGCTCGACTACATGCAATAGCACAAGACAGTTATTTACACAGTAACAATTTGGTTCAGAATTCATCATGAAGGAGACTAATAAACCCTAAAGTGTTAGTGTATTATTACATTTAAAGTATAAAAATGACTGTTGATCCAGGCAATTAGTGTTCAGAAGGAGTCAGGACTCAGTGATGGTGTAAATGGATATCAGAAGGTCCTGCAAGCAGTCCCCTCATGCAGCCAGCTGTGTGCCACAACTGTCAGCTACCCCTGGACCACAATACCCTTGTAATGAACAGAAGTGACCCTTCGTGTCAATAAAACATTGATAGCCAGAACCTGTCCATAGTTACCATGAGCATAAAGCACCAACAGTAAAGGATCACACGTGGTTAGTATGTTCACGTTTTCCAGTTAAAGTTATGAAGCTGCCACAGATTCAGAGCATCTCCAGTCATCTTTGCATGCATTTGTTATTTGCACTTCAGTGACATGAAAGCAGCCTGGAAGTGCTAGCTGCCATATAAGCAGGGTCACAGAGAGCAGTACCTGCATCAGTGTTATAAGAAAAAAATAATCAAGACATACCTAAGCTGCAGAAGCTAGATGTTTTAGCTTGCTCTGACAAAATTTGAAGCATAGAAGATAAAGGCTTACTTAAACCATAGAAGAACTGTAACTGGGGGCTGGAGCTCAGTGTACTACCTCCTCCTTTTACCACAAAATAAAGACCCTCCAACTTTTAAGTTAACTATCTTTTACAACGCTCCTCTGACCGACTTTAAAAGCATTGCTGTAAGTCTGAGTGTACTCTTTTACAACGCTCCTCTGACCGACTTTAAAAGCATTGCTGTAAGTCTGAGTGTACGTTCTCTTGCAAGCTCGCGATCAAATGCTGGTTTTCTAGTAATGATAAGACAATACTTCCCGGCCCTTCAGAAGTAAGAATATAGAGGTTCTATTTCAATTTCTCCATTTTTTACTCCGTACAGCATACAGCATTTAAACCCCATACAGCAGAAATGTACAAGATCTGTTTTCATTAGGCTTACTACTGCCTAATCTCCAAGGGTTAGAGAGACTCCCTCACGAAGTTGATTTCACTGTAATGAGTATTACTCCATAGCAATGAAAGCTAAACAGTAATATTAATAAAAGTTCAACAATCTCAAAAAGGAAGAGAAGAATTTATTACGTAAAAATGTTGAAAATATATATTGCTTATAACTACTACAGGGTTTTTCCATGAATAAAGTAGTATTTTTCTTGATATGTCAGGACACATTTTAAAGGGCTCAATTGTATAAAGTTTCCGGAAAGCTCACTACTTAAATAACAATGAAATACACTGGCAAATATACCAGGCAAATATAAAATAAACCTAGCTGATATTGTCAGTCAGATGTGAACATGTAGTCTACAAGTGAATTTTCAGAGTACTATAAAAGCTCTACTTGCAAATGTGTCTAATTCTTTTTGTTTTAAGTAGTTGAATGGGAGAGAAGGTGCTGAGTTTAAAAAAACACAAAGCTTGTATATCGTTTTCTTCCATCAAAGTGAGCCCTAAGTACATTGTTAGTGCTGGAGGTTTCATTTCCTACCTTGCAAAGTTATTTTTGCAATCTGAAAAGGCTTTTTTTCTTTTTTCTTTCTTTTTTTTTTTCTATCAAAGTGTGGCTAATTTTGATTACAATGCTGTGTGGTCCATAGTTGGTTTAACTCCTATCTGTTTTGAAAATAAACTCTTAAATCCATACTTGCACTTTCAAATGTAACTGGCTGCAAAGCTCAGAATCTGCATTGCTGAATGGAAAACCTAAAGCATTTCAGCACTAAAGCCATCTTCAGGGAGATTCATTTTTATCTGTTTTTTTAAATGACTCTGTATAGATCTATGAGAAGTTTGGTTTATGAAGTCAGAAGGTGCGTTTATGATAGCCTGAAGGGCATCTTGCATTTACTCTCTCAAATGCTATGTATGTAGCCAGTCATCAATTCTAAATAGTTCATTTGATCATGATGCTGAAATATACTGAGATTTCACCTACCACTCTGGCAAGAAAGATCCCCCCACCGCAAGCCAACACCACCCTTTTTCATATATATTTATTAATTTAGTTTTGTACATGGATAGGTCAAAAATTCTGTAGGAGAAAAAACAAGGAAAATCTGTTTCTTGATTTAAACCCTTCTTTATCCTATCTACCAAAGTCAGACACTTTAGTAGATAAGAAGGAAATTACATTATTAGGCAGGGTTGTGAATTTTAGACTTTCAGCTACTGTTGCCTAGGAAAGATTGTCCAGAAGGTGGCTGAGCCACACATACCAGCTCTCCCCCAAGTTTCCAGGAACACTTTGGTGGTCTAATGACTAGACCATCTCACTAGTACATGTTTCATCACTGTTATTCAAAGATGAGGGAAGCTCCCTACTTGGGCTCTTCTTTTGATCAATGTAGAAAATGAAGCCAACCAGAATTTGTGACAATCCCATTGATTGCTGGAAATAATTGAAACATGGTTGATCTTTATGACAGGCTAAGAAAGTTGTCATTAGTGGATGACTAAACGGAGTGGATTTGGTCATGTTGATTAGTATAGAAGTTTTTATCCAGAAAAGTAAGTCTTGTGAGAATTTACATGGCAGTTTTCAGGATGATATCTGCCAAAACCACCTAGGGCAGTGCACTCATTAACGTACTGAATTCAAATAGATCTTGTTGCAGTGCAGTCAAGCTGCTGATCCTGTGATCCTTTGTAGTGCTCCAAGTGTGCCTCTTCAGAGCAGCTAGCACTTGGTTGGTGCCTCTGCTTTTTACTGCAAGAGCTTGTGATCCAACGGCTGCCCTGCATGGCCTGTGGTTGCATCCATTTCCATGCTATTTGCTCGAAGACTGTGTAGCTTGGCACATGCAAGGCTTCCTCTGGGATCCTACAAGATGTGACAGCATGATGCAACTTAGAAGTCGTTTCTTTCATGCGCAATATGATTTATTGTGCCAAAAGGTTCCATGTCATGATTTTGCTACTCCTGTCCGGTTTCCTATCTCATTCCAGAGCACATAATACAACATAAACAAATATGCAGGGACATGTGCAATACTCATACGTATGAATGTAGGGGTTTTGCCTAGTTCTTTACCATGAATATTTTAAGCATATTTGAAAATAGAAGTGTTCAACTGGAATATTTTTAAAGCTTATAAATGGCTAATTTTCTTGCCAGAAAAAAATAAAAATCCTAATAATGTATCTGCTTTCAGGCAAAATTTAATTGCTCATTCAGAAAACTAGCCACTATACTGTAAAAGCAGACTCACATTCAAATCCTTTTATACCAGTTTGCTTCTAAACCATCACATTATAACACCTATACAGTCATCTTGTGCATGATTTCCTGAGTGGTCTGTTGTGCAAACTTATCAGTGATTCATTCAGTAATGTGAATATGTGTCAAAACATATGCAGGTAAGCCTATACTATGCTATGCTGGAATTGCTATATTTTGGCAATCGTGAGGCTGCAAGTGATCACAGAGCAGTGGAACAAGAAAGGGCATAAGCTGGAAAGTGGGGGTTAGAAAGACTGACACCGCTGGGATAGTCTGTTTTGCCTTTGGTTTGTGAATTGCATTAACTTTGTAGAATGGAAGAATCTGCTAAGAAATTTCAAATCTCCAGTAGATTTTTCTCTGTATTTGTATAACATCCCCTACCCCTATAACAGAGAATGGGTTTCTTTACCTCAGGTACCACATTTCCTAGTGTTGCATCCCATATGAAACTGTGTATAAGTGGAAACTCATGACCAGCAACTCCTGGGGACTTGCTCATGATGCTTCTGATATCCTGCTGATAGACTCAGAGGATGGAGGCACAAAAGTACTGCAGCTAAATCTGTCACAACCCAGCTGACAGAGTCATTAAAGTTGCAGTAATAGCTTAAATTGTCCAGTGGGATTCTAATTAAATATTGAAAGTATATTTTGAACAAGATTATTAAAAGATCCCTTTTTACTCATGGAGAAATACAATTAAAATTAAGATTTTGACATAGCTACATTTTTTATGTAAGTCTTGTTTTTACAGTTTACAGCAGGCATCCAGGTGAGCCCCACTGAATAAGATGCATTCTTTCTAAACCTACCCTGAGGAGCCCATAAAATCTCACATAATTATCTTAATTTGGTTAAAATGTCCTTCCGCTCATGAAAGATATCTCCTCTTATAAACCTGTTTCTTGTTCAGATTCAAAAAAAGATCAATTTGTTTTTCATGAGAAGTTTTGCAAGTGTGCATCCCAAGCTGTGTTTTTCCAGCACCAGAGAATGAAATATAGTACATTGTTTATACAAGATCCTGATAATACAAAATAACACAAATTAGAAATGTAAAAGATGATATTTGTGTTTATGACTCAGGATTTAAATTTCCATTGAGGCAGTCAGTCTCTAAGCATCCTTTATTTCCCATGCCACACTTAATATTTATGGTACAAAATTATAGACATTGATTAAAGCTTAACACAAACTATCCCTGTCAAAATCAAAGCAAAGTCAGAAGGTGTACCAGAAGTCTGAATTATGTTCTCAGTAGACTGAAATCTGATATTTAACACTGTTTAAATATAGACACTTATGATAGAATACTGTAGGAGGACATCCAAGTAGGCAATTTCACTGTTCTCTGAAAGACTTACATAAATAAGAGCTGGATGGAAAGCTGACACAGTATAGTCACTAGAGGTTTGTTTTAGCATACTGTCCATGTGAAAAGAAACACCTTCCTGGTAAGAGGAGATTACAAAAAAAGCCTTCTAGATCTGTCAGCTGTAGCAAAGTAAAACATTTTTATCAGTGAGTTTAGTTGCCTAGGACAGGTTTGTTTCAGTCTTGGAAGATCGAAGAAACAAGCTCAGTGGTTTCAGGTATGGCAAGTTCAGAAGCTTAAAATAATTGTTCCCCTTTAATGCCATGTATTTTTGAAGTGAACCAAGTTCTTACTGGTTTTAGGAGACTGTCTAACATTATATATGTGTGTTTAGAGCCTCTGTTAACAGCAGAAGAGTGTATTTAACTTGTTCCAAAACTATTGAAATACATTAAATAATTTGAAGTTGAAAAATTGAAGTAAAAAAGATTACTCTTAAATATTAGAAAGAAACAAAAAGAAACCTCTGTGAACATTTGGCCTTATATGTTTATTAATTAAATTATGTATCTTTATATGTCTACATACTGTAATCATTTATTCAATAGAGAACAAAATTAAATCAAGATGGTTATAGTAATTACATTTAAATCCTTTACTGGTAGATGGTTTTAAATACAATTTAAATAGCAAAAATGTTAAAGTCAGTAGAGAAATTGATTATGCAACTAGTTTAAAAATTAGAATAGGATTTCATTTAGCCTACAGAGAGGCCATATACTTTTGAAAACATCTAACTATTTTTTTTTCTCTGTACCATACTGCGTACAGTATTCCATACATACACACTGTGAGAAGGGAAGTATGCATCCATAAAGTAACTGGAACAGTTTTCCCCACTGTGTCTGACAAGTGGGCAGGACCAGGTTAGTGTATAGTACCATATTACAGGCATGCTTTTTACTTCATAGAGTTATTTCTGGAATTTCTTCAGTGTTTGATGGTATTTATTTTGCTTAAATGTAGCTATTATGGTGGGAGCCTCTTAGTTTAAGATAATTGACTGTTTTCCCTTCACTCAGGAGAAAATATATGTACGTCGTTCGTTCCGCCTTTGTCACACATTAAAGATCCCCTGGTGATGTTTCTCTCTCCAACATGTATCTCTCCAACATTTATAGAAGGAATCAGATAACCACTTTAATCTAAGCGGTCAACATTTTGGCTTTTCAGTGCCAACTCTGTGCCAGCCTGAAAAGGTCAAGATTTTCAGCTCAGTTATTGTAATTCTGCCTTAAGTGACCAGGTGATACAGGGCGCTAAAGATTGAAACAGTATTTTTGCTCTAAGTAGGCCAAGCTCTGCGCTGGGGTCAGGTACGGAGTGCTCACTTTTTACAGAACAACAGCACTGGGAACACAGCCCCAGAGAACAAGATTTCAAGCAAAGGAAATTGCTATGGATAGGAAAAGTACCCAGAATACCATCTTTGTAATTTACAGTATATTACATACATTGATAGTAACTACAGCTTCTCCCTGAGGATGTCCAAACACCTACAGAGAAAGCCTAGTGGCAAGGAAGTTATTTTGCCTGGTCCCTAACTAGCCAATATTCTCTGATTCACCCCTAATCTTACCAGCTAACACCACCAGAAATCATCTAAGACTTCCAAATTCTGAGACCCCCTGAGCTTTCAACTACAAAATCATTCTTCCTGTCAACAGTGATCATTCTTCCTTCCTGCAGTTGTCAGTGCTACTTATGGACCAACTATCACCATGATCCCTAACAGAGAAAGAAATGCATTTAGTTCCTTTCTACCAGTCTGGAGGGATTTTAACTTGATATTTGAACAAGGAAATATTTTCTTACATATTTATATCTAAATCATATCTAACAAATTTCTTGGTGTTTTGTAGGTTATGTGCTGCTTTCTTACTTGGTTTAAAGTAATTTGACCAAGAAAATAAGAAATTAATTCACATTTGTTCTTACACATCTGGTTGAAAAATAGCAGTCATTTGTCTTTTAGTACATGCTCACAAAAAGCCTAGAACACTAAAACACAGGGCAAAAAGCAGCCAAAGCTTCATACATCTCTGAACAAAACCATAAGGTGTTGGAGAATGCTTACGCTTTGAGAGAGTCTGGCAGTGAGACAATTACTGGTCTAGAATATCTAACAAATTGATGCTCAAGATATCTGTACAGTAGGAAAGAGACAAGACCAAAGTTCTGTAAAGGTAAGACAGATTTTTGAATGACATTAGACTATAAAGACCAATAAGTGTGTGATTAAAAAATGTATCTATAATAGGCAACTGTTAATTAAAAAAGTGTAATAAATTGGTAGTTCATTTTCATTGCTGTTATAGGTAACTATACAAAATATTC
Source organism: Falco peregrinus (assembly GCF_023634155.1). NCBI lineage: Eukaryota > Metazoa > Chordata > Aves > Falconiformes > Falconidae > Falco > Falco peregrinus. Next base: position 54,264,716 of record NC_073726.1, read on the forward strand.
ATAGCAAAGTTAATTACCTGAAACCATAAAGAGGTAATGAATGGCCACTCAAACAATTGGAAGCAGAGAACTGATTAAGTTTCATTAGGAGAGGTACCCTGTCATTTACAATTTGTATGCTTAGAAATGGATTTGGATTTCACACCTCTCAAACACTTTTAAATTGATTATTTTGTAAAATACCCAAAGTAAACATGTAGAGGAAATGCTTCTCCTGCTTCATTTTGTATCTTGTGAGAGACTTTTCACTGTGAGTAAATCCATTGCATCTTCATGCATGTATAGTTTGTGTGTTCCAGTTTACTTTTATTTTGTCCAATGAGCCTAGTTCAATTGTGGTCATTTTTTGTGTACTGATTTTTCCTTTCCCTTTGGGTTATCCTTCATTAGATTGTAGGTTTTGCAATTGCAATGTGAATCTTTTATTTCTTTCATTTGTATGTCTTATTGTCCTACTGTGGATAGTAATCAGACTGTTTCCCTTGCTAAATAGATGGAATTTATGCTATTGCTTACTGATTTATAGTCTTACGTAATCTGTATTGATTATGAAATTATTGGCTTACTACATTGCCCTTTTCACCAGCATGGGTAATAGATATAGTTCTATAACATCAGGTACTTTTTCAGATCAGCTCTGGCTTATGTATTGATATTGTGTTCTATGCTGTATTTCACTGTTTTAAATGACTAGTCCCTTAATAGCTGAATTCAGACTATTTTTATTTTTTTTTCCCACGTGTATAGATGTGAGATATAGATTTGGTCATGTATGAAAATGAAGACCAGTTCTAATTTTGAATCTGAATTTTTGAATACTAACTTCATAAAAAAACGTATGATTCAGTGATGTCTATAGATAATGGACATAAATTAGGCTAAGATTTTGAAGGGAATTTTATGGATAATATAGGAGGAATGTTTCCCAAAACTGTAGTTCAAAAAGCTGGACTTTAGGAAAGTTGAAAATATTTTAACATTGAGACAAAAAGGTAAAAGTTGTGTATATGTTCAGAATGACTATGGCAGAGTGGAGCTTTAGCAATTGTGCCATTTGTTTCTATGGGCATTTGAAATCTCCAAGACAGATTGTAAATTGATGGAAGTACTTTGAAGTTTCAAAGTTATAAAATTGTCCCTTGTCAGTCATAAAAACTGACTACAAAAGTGAGAAGAATGTTGAAGATTAACATGTCTATGAGAGGAGAACAAGCTAAGGGAATGTTTCTTTCGGTTATAGGATATTTTCATGGGGTTAAGCCACAAAAGTTAGATAGGTTAAACTAGAAAAGTAACAGTCTACATTTTAATCTTCTTAAATTCACAACCATTGTTTCATTTTTCTCAATCAAAACCAACTTTTCAGTTCAGCTCACTGTTTGGCAAAATTAGCCCGTAGCCCAATTTAGACTTGCAACAGGAAGCTATCTTTCGACTTAACTATGGAGAGACTAGAATGTCTGCAATTTTGCACTCATCTTAGATTAGAGTCACATTGAAATGTGTTCCTGTGGTCCAGGTCAAATGTTGGCAAGCGTGCTAAATACGAAAATAATATCTGTGCCAGCAATTTAGGAAAGGAATCTATCATTTGAGGTCCACAATCACAAGCTGATAAGGAAAAAAAATATGTGGTATGTTTGATAATGTTTTAGCAGGTATTATTTGGACTTGAATGTTTAGGTTGAATGTCCAGTTTGGGGTACAATAGTGGGTATTTATCCACATTTATTTTCTATTAATCTTTTAACTTTTTGGATTTTGTTTTGTTTCATTTATAACAGATATGACTCCATCCTCAAGAATATTACCTTTTACTTTTTCGAAAGAGAACTTGGCATGAAAATCATTAAGAATTTAACCTTAGAGGGTTAAATAGTATGTAGGTACTTGGAAAGCTGTCTGTAAACATGTTTTGTAGTAAAGTTAAGTTGGATATCACAAACATAAAAACATCAATATAAAAACTAAGCATCTCTCAGAAGTAGTAATACTGAGTTTTATCTATGTTGAACAATTGGTTTCTTACTTGTGATATTATCACTGTCTGGTGTTGTAATGATCATTAGACTTTAAGAAGATTCAGAGGCTACACAGGAAAAAAATTAGAGTTGTCTGTGTCTTCATGTTCACCTATTTCATCATTATCCTCCATTCAGCTGTGTTTTGGCTACCCATGTGGAAAGTTACACAAATTGTTCAGTGATTAAATTAGCATATTTACAAATAATTTACAAATTATTGAAAGTTCAAGTTAAATAAGAAATGAGTAATAAACAAGAGTGTGGTAGCAATTAAAAATCTTTTGCCTCAGCAAACTGAAAAGTAAAAAATTGTGTTTATTTGTAAGACACAGGAGAGTTCCTATGCTTCCTTAGGAGCATTAATTCCACCTTAATTTATTCTTTAAATCAAAAAGAGAGAACAAGTATGAAAGCAATTTAGCTGTGTGGTTCTTCACAACTTTGATCTGTTATCTGATGATTACCCTAGTGCTGAAACTTGTAAGATGTGCCAGACTTCAAACTCCATGTTGTTGCTTTATATAGTCACTCTGTATTCATTACCATAATAAAACCATTGAAACAATAAGCTTTAACAATGATGGATTTTTGGCAAGGAAATTGCTCGAAAACATTAAAAAAAATCAAGTGAATAATCAAAAATAATGATACACAATATTGTGTTCTTTTAGTTGCCTTTGACTTTGAAGGAATAATTTAATTAATTAAGACAGTGGTAATCCTAAGGTATCTAAAAACCAGCAGAGGCTAAGAAGAAATAAACTGTTGTGGAATATATGATGAAATGATAAAAACTTGCAGTAGCATTTATACAATATTCTTATTGACCTAAAGGATGATTAAGGATTTGTACTAGATTTGATCATTCAAAACAAAGGCATAGTGAAGTCTGTGTTTTAATGGATCAATGAAAGATTATCATATGAAAATTCAGATCTATTGGCTGCCAGTTAACATATCCTGTGATATTAGGTTTGTTTCACGTGATGTATAATTACTCTCCATAAATCATGATTTTATAATATACACATTGTAGTATATCCCTTAATCTGCCTGAAAGTCACACTTAGCATTAATTGATGGCTACTTTTGCTTGGTGGGAACCATATTTTCTGTATTTTAGATATGAGAACCATTTGGACCATGAAAAATAAATCAGTGAAAGTATTCAGAAAAACTATTAAATTACTGATTACTGTGTACAAAGGGAGTCAATACTAATGAGGTTATAAAGAACTTTTTTTCTGTTAAGACAGACCCAATTGTCTTGTTTAAGCAAAATGCTTTAAAGCACAGTGTATTTGTACAACTCCAAAAGACACAGATTGTCTCAGTTTTAATTCCCACTCTTTTATGTTTTCCTATAATTGCTTTGGGTGAAATGTTGCCCTTAAGCCTTGGTCTTGGCACTGAAATCAGTGGGAGTCACACAAGTTCTACAAGGGCTGTAACTTGGAGTTTAGTGAGCAGTGAATCAGCCTGACTCATATCACAACAGTTTTCAACATTTATATTAAGGAAAAGTTGTTTAAAATGGTCCGTTCCTAAATTCTATAATGCTAGTCAGAGCTGATTCAAATGGTCTTTGCAGTCAGAATTTAAACATAAGTTAAAAAACACATTTGAAGAAGTTTTTTTATTATTATTATTTTCAAACTAAATTATTCAGATCAAAGTAAATATATTTTTAATGTAAATTAAAATTTAATGTCCCACAAAATCTTGGCTGCTGTACATGCTTACCAGGTTGTATGTAGTACCTTAAATCTTGCCTCCATCCCCACTTTTTTGTATTGTAGGACAGGACAGTGTTTTAGGGTGTTTCTGACTCAGGATTTATGCTGACACATTACAGTGACAGAAGCCTTTAAATTTACACCAGCTTTCCAAAAGTGGCATCTATATACCCTATCAGTGTTTTACTGTGTTTAATACACAACATTATCCATTCAATAAATCATTCATTATATGTGCTCATGAAAGCAGAACACTGCAGAGAGATCTAACTGTGCAATTCATCAAAATAAGTAAGTTTTATGTTAGACAGATCTTCCAACTTCTAATAGTATACCATGTAAAAACAGGACCTGAATCGTTCCATCCTGTGTATTGACTGGGAGGAAGCTACAAAGTCAGAGAAAGCAGCTTATTTTCCAGTAGCTGCATGGGATTTTTAATGGCACTACCAATAAATACAATAATTGTTTTAATACAATAAACCCTGCTTGTATATGCACTAAAATAGTCAATGGATACCTCAGTAGAGGACTTTTACGTATATGTTTTTCTTAACAAAAACCACTTAAAACGAATATTGCAGTTAATATCAGATGGGAAGTTGGCAGAAAGCTAGCACTTCATTTTACATCACTTGGTTTTGCTTCATAGCCCTTTGGCGCTGTTTCCCTATAATGACAGTTTGGCATCCATTGCGTTCTGTATGAAAGAATGAGTCCTGTTCTTGTAGTGTTACAAAATCAATGCCTAACAGCTCTTTCATCTTTCAAGTTAAGAAAAAAAGGTACCCTAGCAGAAAATAAGGATAAAAAGATAAAACAAGATAGTGTTGACTATCCTCTCATTTATTGGTACATTTCTGTCCTTAACAGCCTTTAGTCATTATTAACGTGTTTGGGTTTTAAACCTCTCTGCATGTGCAGACATAATTTTGCAAATGCTACAAATGGCCAATATAGGATGGAAGTGTTAAGAGATTTAACAAATTGTCTGCTCAGTAGTTTTTCAGTTTCTTATGTGTTTTGACCACTTATTTTCTTTCTTTTGCAGATTGTAGCTTTGCGTGAACAAAATGCACACATTCAAAGGAAAATGGCAGCTGGTGAAGGGCCTGCTGAATCAGAGCATATTGAAGGAATGGAGCCAGGGCAAAAGGTTCATGAAAAGGTATAAAATATTGGTTTTCATTGGATCAAACAATCAATATGAGAAATAACCAGGTGTTAGATTTTTGTGATGAGAATATTTCATGGAATGTATCTTTAGAATGTTGTCTGCCTACTGAAACCAGTATCAAACAATGAGTTTGTTTAAATGGAAAAAAAATATGCAAATTGACATGTCCTTGCTCTTTGATAGGGTATTGAGATAGACCCACAGCTTATAACAAATTTTTCATGTAATGCTATAATTAAGGACACTATATCCTACTGAGTAATGCTCCGTATGTCACGCAGAGAAGAGCAAAGTGTAGTGGCATGTATATGTGAAAGGGTATATAGGCAAACATTGCTGCCAAAATAGTCCATAAGGGAATGACAGAGACCTAAAAACTAGAGAAAGCCATTTTCCTCTGTGCTACCTATAGATACTCTCCAAATTCATGTCCATGTTGATATAGTGAACAGTGAAGAATATTTCACTTACTTAGCACCCTTTCAATAAGAAATAGGTATACAGAATTTAGGCTAAGTATTTGCCACTTAAGGCTGAAAGAGAAAAATGTTGGAGAATATGTGATATAGAAACGAGGTTTTTTTCTAAGCCTTAAGTTTGCAGATTGATAAACAAGTTGCATGTCTTCCCCCTTTGCTTCACTATCATTAATTTAAAATGCAAGCATAACATAACATTTGGCAGACAGCTGAAATGAGAAGAGCTGCTGCTTAGATCTTTAATTGTGCATTTTTGTCTAATGGCATGTGATGAACAGTGACATAAATCATACTTGTAAAAAACAACACTCATTATTTATTTATTTTATATGCAATCCAATTTACAAGGGCACGCTTGCACTGCAAGCATTAATTTTATGTGTTTTGCTGTTTATTTTATGTGTCTATTTTTCTTCGAGTAACCTATGTGGTTGAGAAACCTACAGTAAACAAATACTGTTTAGCTACTTTCTTCTTCCTAGCAAAATCTTACTCTTTGACACATCTGTGAAATTTTGTTAAAACAGTGAACATCCCGCTCACTTGTGCTTTTAAATACAACCACGCTGCTTAGCTGAGTATCTCTATTTTTTGCACTTTCTTTGCAAGTTATGTCTTCTGATTTGAGCCATTTGGACCATTACTTATTAGCAGAATTAAGTGGAAATAAGATCCTCTGTCCTTTAAGAAATCTGTATATTTAAATATTAATGAAATATGAATAAAAGCCAAAGTAACACATTCTTATCATTTTATATGAAGTTTTTCTAGAATATTATGTCCAGAAAACATCTAATCAAAACAATTTAAGTTGGTCTTGTTAAGCTGAATTAAAGGCTTGTGCCTAGTAATTTTTGCTCCTTATAGTAATGGAAGCATATTGTATAGGGAGTTAACAGGAGGCTATATTAACACCAGATCAGCCAGTACACTCTAATTCACATCCTCCGCACTAGCTGCTCTTTACCTTTCTACTATTACCTCAGTGCCTACCATCAGCTCCTTTTTTTTTTTTGAAGACAAGACCCCACTTCATAATATAATTCCGCTTAAGCCCAAACTGTAAGCATCCATTTAGAAAATATTCCTTCAACTTCAGCAGTAGGGATGAGAACAAAAAGCTATGAGGTAATGGTTTGCACCCTCTCATAACACAGGAGATCAAGGTTCAGTTTCAGTCAGTCTGAGTAGATCCAGCATTTTAGGTTTCAACGTTGTGGCTGAGAGTCACAATTGTATAGGTAAAACTTAAGCAGCACCTTCAGGAAGCCACCGCATTCATCATGCTTATCTTCTGGGACTTCCCAGGAGATACAGACATGGTAGTCTATGCAGACAACAAAATAGAGCTTGCCTAGGTTCCCAGAACCGGTAGTCCCAAACCGGTATAGGCAATTAGAGGATTCCTCGGGTAAAAGTTACCTACAGAAAGTGTTACCAAGAAAATGTTTCCATGGCTAACATGGAAAACTTGAAGACTGGACTGTTCCCTGAAATTTAGGTGTGTCAAAGTTTTACATCCATTCTGAACCTGGAATACCTTCTCGTGTATTTAGGAAAAAGGTGTCTACATAGATTTCAGCTTATTTGTAGCATCAGTACTGAATGATTACTATACTCTTGGGAAAAAGAAAATATCTGACTGCATTTCAGAGCAACACAGAAATATTTTGTATTACTTCAATGCTTAGAATAGGTGCTAAAAAAAGCGGTTATATAATTTTAGGCTAGTTCCTATCAAAAGGATAGAAAGAACAGTCCAAGAGCTTTTCTGGACCACTCATTTTCTTTTTTAAAAAATCTTAGAAAAACGAGACATTGCCAGAGAACTGAAAAGTTAATGTAATGCCAATAATTAAAACAATATGACCAAAGTTGTGTTAGTCTATCTACACTGATGTTAGCAAAATTATAAAAAAGCTAATAGTGAAAATTGAGATTTTTTTTTTTAAAATCTCTAGAACTTGAAAATCAAAGAATATTAAAATGAAAGTTTATACATTTTATAAAAAGTACTTTATGTATATATATGTATTTTATAAGACAAAAAATTTGGCTCAAAGGAAATTTTCCTACTATACCATAAACTGATTTCTCTAAAGCAATGGCTCAATACATAGTATTTTGTCTTTAATTAGCAGTAAGAGAAATCAAGGTAGTTAATCTTTAAGAAATAAAAATCTTATTAATGGTGGCAGGGTGTAATTTTAAAGGGAGACTTATTATCAAGTATAAATGAAACATCTCAAAAGAAAATAATGGTAAAATAGAAGTCATGAGAAGTATTAACTATGAATATTTATTACTTTACAAAAAAAAAAAATCCCAAAGGAAAAATTGTAAGGGAGCAAATGCCTTTTAATTATGATTTCACAAAATTCTAAACTTTGTAAGACATCTGCTGTAGGAAAGTATTAGGGATTTCAGCATGGAATTATCCTCATTTAAAACAAAATAGAACGGAAAAAAAAAAGCTGCTTAGGTCTAGCTTTTTGTGCCTGGAACAGACTGCAGATCATGCTGCAAGTTGCTTTCATTGACAGGTGGATGCCAGGTCATTAAACAGGTAAGGTCACACATGTTCTCTCAGGGAAACCTTGACCAGGTATATTAAAGTTTCTGCTCTATGACAATAAAGCTTCTAAGCTATATCAGCTAAGCAAGAGAATTTAAAACTAGCAAATACAGAAGCGTGCAAAGAGGCCAACTTGCACAAACAAAATATATTTAAAGACTTTGAAACATTAAAAAAAACCCAAAAAACCAAACAAAAAAAAACCCTAAAATAACCCCACCAAACCCTGCTGTTGGAATTAATATACAACAATTTCTATTATCAGATATTCTCCTACCTAGATCTGTGACCACCAGACACCACTTGCCACCACCCAGATCCTTCACTTGATTTGTAAAGGCAGTAGCCTGAGTTCTCCACAAGTGAAAGGCAGAATTCCCAGTGAACAAAGTCCTCATTGGAAAATATGTTAGGAAGCAAGTAGGGAAGCTGCAAAGGTGGAATCAAACAGCCTTTGAGATCAAGATGATACAAATGAAAGATGCATGCAGAGATGTTAAAGAAGCTGGGCATATGTGAAGCTCTGCAGTGGCACAAACGGTGAAGGAGTTTTCCATTTTGCAGAGGGGTAGCTTAAGCGCACCTTTCTCAGTATTGATGGTTTCCCATCTGAAACAGCCAGCAGCGAATGATAACAGATGAGCCCCTCCTAACAGTATGAGCAGGGTTTATTAACTACACCTGATGTACCTCTGGAGAAACTTGAGTTCAGGGGGTTAGTAAAGTATTACCAAATTTCATCTGCCACCTCAAAATTATTGCAACATTAATACTACAGGAGGTTATTCATCCTAAGCGTGATGATCATGATGATCCTAAAATGATTATGAAGTTTGGGTCAGGAAGGGTTGGCATTCTCATCAGTCCTTGATAAGCTTTGTAGCTCAGAAAGAAAGATACATCCTGGAGATGAAAATGTGGCTGTGCAGATGGTGTTGCCAAGTGACCTTTGGTTTTCTTGGCTCTGGAATAATGCTTCAGGAGCTGATTGACAAAACCGGTCTATATCTCATGTAAAAGCAGGAATGTCATTGACCAGTAAATTTCTACCTTAGTGAGAAAGAACCAAAAAGGGAAGCTCACAGATGCATTTTACCACAATGCTTAGCTTGGAAGTATATGAGTTTTCATAAAAAATCATAAATTTAGATGCTTAATGGGGCAATGTAGAAAAAGATTGTTATCTGGTAGAAGACTAAGTAGGAAAAACTCACTATCCATTCAGGTAAGGTTCTACTGTACATCACAAAGTGGGAAAATGAAATGGATTAAGTGTTTTATAAGCCATAAGCAGATTTATTCAGAAAATAGAACCTACACTGAAGATAACCTAGGGTGATGTGACTGCTAGTGACAAAGGTAGGATCTCAACCTCAGGTAGGAAATAAGCTTCATCTCTTGGTATGGAAAGAGCTTTCTGTTGAAACCTCATGGTTATATTTTAATTCATACAAGATCTGGGAAGTCTAGAATGAAGAAACATAGAACCTACATGATATGGTAAACAGGCTTTTTGTAATAATTTTGTAATAATTCCACAGAAATGGCTCTGGAGATTAATGTGGATGATAAAAATATAATGGATCAATACTATAAAGGCAAATGCCATGATGGGATAGTTAAACATAACTAGAACCTGCAAAATGTGAAATATCCCTGGACTTTCCTGGGCACCAATAAGGCTTCAGCTGAAGTCTTTTATCCAGCCTTGGGTCCCACTCTTGAAGAGGGATGTGGACTGTCTTGAGAATTCAGAAGATGGCAATTAAAACAGTCATCAGAAATCTAAAGAACATAGCTTGAAGAATTTTCAAAATGTAGGTTGAAAGCCTAGAGGAGAGACTAATGGACACAGTTATCTTCAAATACATAAAACGTGCCTTCACACATACACACATACAAAGAGAACGGATCAATAAATCTAGTGAAAGCAATGAAACACTAGAACAGACTGCTGAGAGCAGTTTCCAGAATGGGAAGCTTTAAAGAATTTTTAAGAGAAATAACCTACAATTGAGATAGGGTACAGTGCTGAGGAGCTGGTGGGCTATGTGGCCAGCTCTGTGATTCTGTGTCACAGGGCAGCTGGAGCATCGTTTTAAATTCTGTAATCACAAGCACTGTCCTCTGTGTGAAGCGCCAAGGCTTCCAACAGTAATATATTAATTCCCAATTTAGTGGAAAATATATTCAGTAATGGCTTCAGAACCCTGAGTGAATACAAAAGCAATTTTGTGAGATGATAAAACAACGCTTGTGTCCTTCGCATTGACAACAACATGGACAATTCTCTTGTATGAAGGTTAAGGGAAACTTTAAAGTAGAGAAAACCGACAAAAAAAAATAATCCAATGATTAATGAAACAAAAACAAGTACTAAATATGAGAAACAGTAAGTATTTAGAGTAATCCAAGCATATACAAAACTTCAGAACTGGCTTTCATTGCCAATTACAGTATCACTGTAATTGATGTGAAATAAAGAAATCATATTAACCATTTAAATCTATAAGAAAAATTTCAAAGGAAAAAGGAAATAAAGAAATGTCATACCAGTGATCCAGTTATGCTAGCACTTTTTATTCTCAGTTCCAAACTGTGACATGTTTAGAGAAAATCCTTCAAAACAATTATTTCGGATTGTTCCTATACAAGTTTTTTTCAGAGTACTATTTTTTCATGTGTAGAACTATATCAGAAACATTTTTTCTGTCCTATCTGAAGTCAGTTTGAATAGTCTTATTATTCAAATTATAAACAAAATATACATATCTAGAGAGGAAGATTCTACATTACCAGTATAAAAAACATATGTATTTTTATGGAACTTCACTTCATCATTTGTTAGTTTGCTTTGCAGGCAAATGACTACACAAAGGCTAATGTTTTGGTTTGCAGAAAAAAAATTGTACATACCAGACACCAGCATCAGATTATTCATCCATCTAACTCATAACCCATTGTGCTGTTTCCTGTGTAAATTTGTCAGTATGATTCCTTCTGATTTTTATCAAAAAGCAATAAAAAAGTCCTTGTAACTGTATGAAGTAATGAGTTACTCGAGGAATCCAGTGTTTCTACTTTTATTTGCCATTTTGAAGTAGCAATCATTTTCATCTGTATCCAATCAATGATCATGGTCAGGAAGGAAATACTTTTCCACAATGTTTGAAGGATAATTTGTCAAGATACTCCAAATATAAGATTTTCCATACTAAATAGTAACTAGCATATTTAAAGACACATCGGGATGCCTGAACCTGTGGCTGAATCTCATTCACCATTTACCATGTGTAATTGGAGCAAGAAATAGGAATGAGTCTCAGTTGCTGATAGGAAGCCCAGTATGCTCTCATTTCTGGCTATAAACTGTGTGCCTTTAAAGTGGTGCTTGCTGGATGCCCCAAAATAAGATGCTGTGAACAAATAGTTTGTTTTCAAATAAAGGCATTATTTCATACTTGTAATTATTTCATCTTCCACAAAAACAATGGAAATTTGATTTTTTAATTGGCAGACAGAATGTTTTTAAAAATGCTGATATGCAAATTGGGAAGGATTGAAGTTTCTTTGGAAATCATTAGATCTTCTGATGTTTGTATACCTTAAATGTCCACCATTAAAGTATTCTCTTCACTTATAATGATCTCTTTCTTTGACGCTCAAAATTCATTGTCTGTTTCTGGCCTGTATTGGAGGATTTTCCTCCATGAGTTCCATGCCACATCTTTTATTTCAAACATATAAGAAATCATTGCTATAATTCTTCTGAAGTTAGTGGAGCTTTACTAGAGATTAATTGGCCTGGGGAATGACTATTTTTATCCTCAAAATTGTTTTGTAAGCATAGGATCGTTCCTGCTTGACAAATCCAATTCTGCATGGATTTCTGTTACACCAAAGGCATGAAAGCTGAGCATTTAAGTAGGCTGTATCAGAATGTTTCTCCTTGGAAGTGCACTGTTTCTATTTTAAACTTTATTGCTGACATTTGTAACTGCAACTTGTAAACACTAGTAAAATACAAAGCTTGTTTGTCCCTATTTGGTGCCCTTTTGTTTGGGTTTTGGTTTGTTGTTTGTTTTTTTTTTTAATCTATCATGTCCCTGTGATACCTATACCCTGCTAATAAGGGAACTCTTCCTTATTCCAAGATCCACAATTGTACCATTAAAACTTGTTAACTAGTTTTGTGGTTTTACCTACTTTTTCTAACAAGTATACCACACTGGTTCTACTACAGTAAGGGCAGTTATACCAGCATAGTTGTTCACTTCCCCTCAGAATAATAAACCAGAATATTTTAGGCACATGGAAACATATATATATACCAGGATAGGTAAAACAGTCTTGTAGTTCTGGTGCAATAAACAGCTTTCTTTCCTAAATTAATGCTGTGTTTTATGAGGAACTTGGAGCTGTATATAATGACTTCTTATATGTATTAAACAGCTGGGGGTGTTTTGCTTTATAGTATATCTCAGGAAGTCACCTTCAGCTTATTTAAGAGTCACATTTTTTCTTCTTACTTATAACACTAACATATTCCAATAATTAAATCAAATGCCAGTAGTTTACTAAAATCTGTTAAATCAGTGACAACAGTTATAGACATTGTATCCTGCAAGAGTAAAAAGTGTTTCGCCAAAGCAAACACCATGGCCTAAAATGTTCAGAGTGCAAATCAAATACAATTAAAATTAAATAATATAATAAAAAGTAACAGGTCTCCTTCAGAGCAATCATCAGAACCTGTTCCAGTTTTGGACTTGACTATTTTGGGATTTTCTGATAATTTTGTATGGTTACTAGAAAAATGCAGAAGAAAACCTTCCATTTCAGTTTTTACTTATGAATGTGTAACCCATGTGCTCCTTTGTTTTGGATTAATAGATTAAAAAGAATCTTTTGACTGACAGCATAGTGGAATGGCAGAGAAAGGAGCGAAGGCAGGACATATGGGGCCCTCATCAGAAGCACCAGTTTCAAAGAGAACTTAGCAAGGATTGAACACCAGCCATCAAAGGGGTGTTTGTAGCTTAGAGAGAATTTGCTGTAAGGGGGGGGGGGGGGGGTATTTTGCTATTTACTGAGTGCAGTCAGAATGCATGATGTATAAGAAACAGTGGGAGACACGATCCTTGCCCCAGTGCATTCACATTCTGAATTAGAGAATTAACACACTTCAGACACAAAACACATTTGATAACCAGATGATGGGTCAGTTTCCAGGCAGTGCAGGTATCTTTCTGGCTTCCTAATCGTCTCTTTCTGAATTAATATTGATAAAGCTAATTAAAGAAGCATGTGCTGAGGGGCACTTAATGAAGATTGATGGCTTGACCCACCCAGGGAGGTGAGGAGTTTTCAGAGTGAGAGGAAATATGGTTAAAGGCTTCAGCTGGGATTAGAGGTCTTCATGAATCTAAGGAATAAGCCTAGGAGAATATGCAGTACTCTTTTTGAAAGACTCGGCAAATATTTTGTAAGTACAGTTCTGCTTAATAGTCTCATATGTCTGCATGACTATGAATATTTAGTCCTCAACACTGTAGCACAGGGATTTTATCGTTGAAGAGCTGCATTACTTGTACGTTACTTACAGGATAAATCAATAGATTCCTCAGTCAGATCTCTTAATTTTTCAATAAATCAACTCTTTGTTTCAGCTCTTTGTCTGTTCCATATAAATTCATCTTTCAGTCATACAGACTTCCTTTTTACCTAATAGAAACCCCATATACTTCTACATATCAAGCTGTTAAAACACTGCTTTAAAAGCCTTGTTACCTCCCCAGGGGAATTTTACACTTCAGGCACTGTGGTAGCTGACAGAATTGGCTGACTGACCTTTGCTGGATGATTTACTGCGAGGAGTCACCAGGCCACTCATTTTTAATAGCAGGCTGGTAAGACTTCTAAGAAAAAGGAGTTAGTCAAGGCAAATGGGGGTGGGATTTGCATGTATAATTTGGTTTGGGCAGCTAACTAGCCCTTATAATAAAGAAGCAGTACCTGATTTCTCTCTCCTGTGCAAGATCTCAGAAATTCTTCTAATAGTGTAAAAGAAAAATAGTCAGGTATTCTGGAAGAGACCAGCAACAAGAAGAAAAATGTCCACCCATCAAGTAAACCTTGCCCCCCCCCCCCCCCATTCTGCAAAATAACTAAAGTGTGACAGGTGATTACAGGCATTGGAAGGAAGAGTAAGAGCTGAAGACTGATCAGGAAGCAAACTTACGCCAGATCTTTAAAGTAGTAATGTAAGGTGGAGTCCTTTGATGGCTTGGTAGAAAAAGCAAGAAAGTGAGGAGATTTGGAGAGAAAAGTGCTGGAGAAGGTAGTTCTTTTTATATCAGTATTGGGATGGGGAAGAAATATTTCAGTGGAGAGAGAACGTTGGCTTTGATAGTTGCTTAGAGTTTGAAGAAAAATCAGAGTAAATTAAGAGGAAACCTCTAATGATTATGAGATCGTTGCCTGACACAGAACAAAAGATGTAGAACAACCTAGAGAAGTAGCATAGCCATCAAACATAATGAGGCAACCAGCCACTTGGACATGACTGTGACAGCTTAGGTGTAATGGTATTATTTTTGGCATAGCTTTTCAAACTGTGTTTTCCGTGCTGATTATATGAATGATGATCATACCGCTTTTGCTTGTTTAGTTGTCACTTGTGATTGGGCTATTGCATAGCTATGTACTTGTTAATATCATCTACTTTCTCTTAAAACTTTGGCATGGGGCATTTGGAAGGAATAGGAGTAGGATTATAAACTGTAGTAAAAAGCATCTCTTGGTAACTTGTTCATTTATTTTTTACATCTTAAACAACATCAGCAACCATTACTTTTTGCAGCATTACATTTATCCTTACTCTCATAGAGTCAAGTGTTATGTATAATTTAGCTTCCTTTGGTGATTATTTTACTTTCCTTTTAGTGTTTCTGTAATACGATATTCAGACAAGTTTATTTGACCTGAGAAATATACAGTATTTCTGTCTTTCCCTTGATGATCTAGCCTTCATGGCCAGCTTTTCTAAGTCAGAAGGAACATCTCCACCACTACAGAGCTAAAAATAAACTTTTTTCCCTGGGATTTGGGACAAAATTTGCCAATTTGTCTGCCAAACTGTTTTAAAAGCTTTAAAACAAACAAACAACACCCTCTTTTGAACTTTATATGGCATTTATTTCCTACTCTTCCTCATGTTCAATTTTTTATATATGTATTATTTGTAGGAATTATCTGGCTTCAAAGAGAGTCTAAACATAACTTAGGTTTGAAAACTGGCACTACTACTGATCCTGTTATATTTCCAAAATATTTCCAAAGTGATTTATATCACTGAAATTCTGTATATTGCATATGAAGTACAGGAAAGCTTTCATATCTCAGCTGCCACATAGGCAGTTGTCTGAGCAAAAGTCAGAGCAACTAAACAAATGCAACCATATTTTATAAAGCAACAGCTGGCATCTGCCTTAGTAGAAGATGAAGGGAGAAGTCTCACAAAATGAAGTGAGTCAGTGATGTTTCTGTAGCTTGAGATGCCATCCTAGAATAACAGGGAGTGAAAAAGGGGTATCTTGAAGTTCAGTCACCATGAGCGTTAGGGTCACAGGCTTATGGCAGATATGAGGATATGTCATATCTGGAGGCAGGTAACAGTATGTTCCCGTCTCCAATAGCTTCTGCAGCAATGACATTCTTTTATTTGGAAACAATTCTGTCTAATTTTTATAGCCTTTTCTAAATATTGCGATTTTTCTGAAAACAACTCCTTGCTGTAACTTAGCTTGTATCCATTGCTTTATTTTTTATGTATGCTTTAGATCATTGCTTTCCTGTACAACTTCATACTGGCCAAAAAAAAAAAATAAAAAAAATGCCCGGATTAGGCATGTTGTAAGGTTCAGAGAGAACCTGCATAAACTTGTGTTCTTTGATTAAATGTATTTACAATATTTATATGGACAAATAAACCATCACATATTTAGTAAATGAACTTACTATATGCAGAACTTTGAAAAGCCATTTTAATATTAGATTTTCTGTTGCATGTCAAGAAAAAATATGTATAATCAAAAGGATGTTTTTAACAAAGGTATTCATGTTTTTAAAGATAACTTGATTCTGACATAACTCTAGTATAACATGGTGCTAGCAGTCTTCTGGGCTATGCTATTTGCCAAAGGTAGCCAGCCAAACTTACACAGACAGTTGCTTTGAACATTAGTAGATCCTGAGAGAAATTTGTTCAGAATGAACTCTCGAAAACCACAATGACATTATACTGACTTGAGAACATGGTGAGGACCTCAATTTTGACACTAGGGATTTATTGTGCAATGAACTTGCCAGTACTCCTTTAAAAAAGAATTTAGGGAGTGCCTTAGTAAAGAGTAGGCATAAGGCACATACTTCTAGGGTTTAAAAAAAGACAAACCACACACACAAAAAAAAGAACTAGAACCCAGTCCTTATAACATAAAAATACCACTTTGTTCTATGAATTCTAAAAGACTGGACATCTGAATTTTAAGATTACTATCAATTATTCAAAGTTACCTTATGGTTAGATGGAGCTTAACTTAGTCCTCAGGCATGGAAATGCTTATGCACAAGGGCATCACTTGAATTGCCTGCACTCTTACTACCACAGGCTGAGACACTGATGAGGAACTCTATCAAATAAATGAGTTCTGTCTCCACTGCTGATTGTTCAGAGGTAACCCCATGACATTCCCCCCCTACCACCACCACCATTGTCAGGTGGTATCAGGTTAAGTTTTGGCACAAAATACATAACTGAGTACTGGTTGATAGTACTTAAACCAAACATATGTGTGTCAGATGTTTGACACGCTTGGAGGTTTTGCTGTACTTGGGTTTTGCCTTTATAAAATTAGGTTCCTGTGTATATTTTGCCACGTATGCAGTTCACTGTGAGGTTCTTCCTACAAAATAAAATAGACAAGTACTTTGCAATCAATATCCTGGGACAGTTGTACAATTTCTTTGCCTACGGCTGTAGTCCAGTGCCCTTACTTTTTTTTTTTTTTTTTTTTTTTCACTTAAGCGTACCTCCACTCAGTCTGCCTTCAGTATTATTGCTAAGGATTAACTGAAAAGGCTATATGAAATGGAATAACAGAAGCTACAATATTCTGGGTTAGTCTTGTTTATACTCTCTCCTGGTGTTCCTTTTACCATCGTTCTTGTTTTTTACTAGTAAACCAGTCCACCACTGGTTTTCCTTTGATTATTTCATAGGGGAGAGAAGCAATGATCTAGGGCAGATTTATTGCTATGTGTAATGCTCCAGTTTGTGACCTTCTCCCTGCTGATTCTCCTATACAAGCAGCAGATAGCCTTACTGCTGTGCTTTTTGTATCTTGAAAGAAAGAAAATCTGATACCAGGGATGCTGGTTGCATTTTCATACTGTTCAGTGTTAGGGAACATGAACGTTTATTTCCCTCCTCCATTTCCATGGACCATAAGCAGTTCAAAGACTTTTATTTTTATTTTTCCCCCACCCAGGCATTTCTTGTTTAATCCACATTACCCTTTATGGCACTTGGTCCTACAGGGTATTTTTTGAAGTTTGATTTCCTCTGCAGTATGCTGCCTCTGTTACAGTTAGTACCATCACTGTCATCAGATTTACTTGATGATTATTTCATCTGTTTCTCCTCCTAGTGTATTTTGCTGTACTTCAGTAAACATAAAAGCTTTCTTTATCAAGTAAGGGTATGTCTGAAGCCCTTAGTACAGACTGCAATTTCTCAGTTATTCATCTGGCGTATGGTGATATACCACAAAAGAAAAAAGCAGCCCTCCAAAAACCCACAGCAGGCCTTCCTAGTGCTGTTGCTCTTTCCCTTGTTATTGCCACTGATGAGAAAACAAAGTGCTACATGGCTAGGTGCAGATGTAGTTGCTCATTTACCTTTGTTCTGAACTAGTCCAAAAAAACCCAAAACAAAAAACCAAACAGACAAAACTACCAAAGAAAACTTCTGAGGTTGTATTAGGTCTTTCAAGGTGATGCCAACCAGATTTCTCATCTGGCTGAAAAACCCAGGGAAGGGGGTAGTGGGAGAGGGCAGAGACCCTTACAGTGTGTGTAGCAGGCATGCACATGTTGCAGCTACGTGTACCTGTTGTGTCTGTAGAAAGCAAAAATGGTTAAGTCAAGAATATATGATGATACCATTGCTGCAGCATCAAGGTCTAAGTAAGTAAATGTGATAGAAACAGATGGGCTGTCTTTTATTAGATAAACTAATTAGAAAAAAAAAAAAAGCATTGGAGCATGTGAGCTATTTGCTTTTTGCCACGTTTCTTTTTTCAACAAAAAATAGCCATTGCTAGTAGATATTTTTATGTGAAATCAGTGAAATTAAGGAATGTGGCCATATGCACCTTTTTCATGAACACATTTGATAGACAGCATAATGAAATTTTTTGAAAACTTCATCTGGATGACTAACTTGTAAGCCAGATCTGGGCAACATGTAAATTATTTTTTTTCTCTGCTAGAATGTTTCAGTTGGTTAGAAAGTTTTCTTTATTGTCCTGCCCTCCTTTAAAGACTTTCCAATTGTTTCAGTTTACTTTCGGTATTCCCCCTGCCCCTCTACTAATCTGATACAATAACTTGTCTAAATTGGGTATTTTGGGTAGTGTAGGGATATAACAGTTGGGAATGTCTACTTTGAAACTTTTTTAGTGCGTGCCCTTTTGAGAAGTTTTCCCTTAGTGCTTCAGGTAGTAATTAACAGAGATCTATTCAAAGCTTAGACTTCATTATTATAAGCATTTGTCTAACTGTTTATTTACAAATGGATCACAATTAATATACAACATCATCAACAGGAAAGTCTTTGAGTACCAGGAAATATTTCAGCACTAAAAATTCAATAAGATTAAAAAAAATACTATTCAGCCAGTAAAAAAATATAAAAAAAAATAAAATAAAAATAGATAAGGGACATGAACATTCTACACAAAATCAGTAATAGAAAAGATGCTGCAGTTCTGTCCCACAACTTATTCTGTAGGGAATTCCTCTCGGGCAGGGGATGTTCCTGCTCCTTTCACTAATTCAGAAAATGTGTTTGAATCAGCATTGTCTACAGAATGTCTTTTGCTGCAGCCAGCATAGCGTATTTTCACATTCTTATTCAAGCTTTTTTGTTTGGAAGGGAAAGTATGACCATAAAACTGTTGGTTAAAACCCTCCTGGGAACCTGAGGTATGTTATATCAGATAGTTCTTGAATTAATGCTTAATAACTTCCTATCTGTGGTCTTCCGGAGTGATTACTTCACAAGATGTACCCATATAATGGATATATCGTAAAACAATATCAAAGCATTAAAATAGACAAAATGTCAGTTAAAATTCCTAGGTAAACTTTTAAAGTATGGTTCCAGCTTCCCAAAATACCAAATTTCAAGCTGATCTTTGTATTTTTAATTGTATTTTTAAAGAAAACCTGGTTTTATTCCAATCATACTAAGAAAAATTAAAATGTCATTTTTGGTAAGTTAGAAATTTTAAATACAAACCAGCTCTAGATAAGAATACAGGAATAAGGTAAAGCAAAAGTGAGCAATGGCTAGAATTAAAGCAGCTTGTACAAAGAGCTCATCAAAGAATTATGAGGGAAGTTTATGTGCATAAATCAAAATATATTGTGCATAAAACAAAATATATACATGCATAATTGGCAATCATAGCATTTGTCTAGTAGTGTGAGATTAATTCTAATTAATTTTTATTTGTTTTTCCAGGAATCTCAGATATTAATTAAATTATAAAATAATATATCTTTCACATTTAATTTCTATGTGTTTCGGTTATTAGTATCTTATGAAAAAAGTTTTGTTAATGAAAAGAAAATATTTCTCTGCCACTGAACATACTTTTAGATATCACAGCTTGCCATTTCAGAATAACCATGTTTTATAGCACATAAGGTACATGATCACATGCCATTTATTGTTTTTCAGATTTGGTATTTGCTTATTATAACTTTACAGCAATTCCTGGACCACTGTTTCAACAGTTGTAGGGCAAATGCAATGCGAGATAAAATTTGTTCATCTGGGACAACTGCTAAAATTGCTGTATGAGATTAAAAATGTAAAATAGATAATAGTTATCATAGATAAAAGAGTTTCTTAAATTTACACAATGGAATAAACTATGATGGTTAAATGGTTTCTCCTATTTGAGTACTATTTTGTTTACATGAATGACTGCTGTATATTAATGGGGTTTTGATTCAAGTAGATTAACTATACACTTTCCAAACAAAAAACTGAGTACAAACAATTTTTTAAATTACTATTGTCATTTTACCATGGTTTCTTGAAAGTAGATTAATGATGGTTCTGTAGCTATCATAAAATGTCAAGATAATATGATTAACTAGTATAAAGAAAGCAATTTTGGAACTGAGTTATTTGATGTAATGAATTTTTAAGAGTAAAATAATTTTATTCAATGATCTGCAGAGAGGCAGGTGGTCTGGATCTGGATTCATTTTATGGCTGATTGGGGAAAGAATGTTGTTAAAGCCATTAAGCAAAGTAATATTCTTTGAATTTGCTAGAAGATTTTGGTATAAATATATTTAGACAATAATAGCACAGAAGTGCTAATTAAAGCAAGCTTGGTTTCCTCTCAGATCTTGCTAGGAATATTTCATATGTACATTGCTATACAACCTACCATCTGAAGGATAACAATCCCCTTTTAGGACCAGTATTCCTCTATGATGCTCTTTGAGGTCCATAACCTATTTAAAATGACAGTTACAGCGAAATACCTTGCTCCCATACTGCATAACATAAATTTAACTCATGAAATTGCACCTAACCAAGAGAATTAATGACAGGTTGGACTACTTTGATGTTATTTTTTCATGTTATAGGTCAAAATCCAATCATTTTGATTTTTCTTGTTCTTTTTGCCTATTTTTTTACATGAAATCTTTGCGTTTATATGAAGCCTCTGCTGAAAAAGGATAGTGTGAGTATTATCATGACACGATGCCAGCAAGTCTGGCTAGTGAACTCACTTCTTTCCTGAAATAATTTATTTGCAATATAAATCATATTCCTGAGATTATATTCCAAATGCAATGTGAGTTCTGGACTCTTGATTATTTTTTTTTCTTTATTACTGTAGTCATACCAGGGCTTTCAGCAGCACACAAATTACTTCAGCAGACCTTACTTCTAATGTAGACCTAACCAGTATGTTGTCCAGTCTCCAAGCACTTTCTGGTGCAAATTGGAGAATTTGTGATTTTTTTAGTGTTGCTTCCTGTCTACAGCGTGGTCTGTGTTGCAAACAAAATATATTTTGATGAAGTTTAAATGCTGTGTAAGTTTAGCTAAGATGTATGCATGCAATTTGGTGCTTTTTAGAAGTAGTATTGCTGCCATTTCTACTTGAATAATCATAACGTCAAACTAAAGCTATTTTTGTGTGTTATTTTGCTCTTAATGCAAACCTTTACTTCTCTGTGTGATGATGCATTCTGGAATTCCTTGATATGAATGAATACTAATCTTTTGCAATTTTTTTATAACTACACCTGTCTTATCTACCATGAAAATGAATGTGCTTTTCCCTTCCTACCTAGTTGCTTTTGCAATTTTTACAATAATCTTTGGTTTAGAAATTATCTAAGTAGGGTCCATGTTTAAAGATAAGTAATGTCACTTCTCTATTAACAGCGCCTATCAAATGGCTCCATAGACTCAAATGACGAAGCCAGTCAAGTTGTTGAACTTCAGGAACTACTGGAAAAGCAAAACTATGAAATGGCACAGATGAAGGAGCGTTTGGCGGCGCTGTCTTCCCGGGTGGGAGAGGTAGAACAGGAAGCAGAGACTGCCAGGAAGGAGCTCATTAAAACAGAGGAAATGAACAGTAAATACCAGAGAGACATTAGAGAGGTAAGGAGTTCACTACACTCGCCTTGTATTTCTGGACTTGTTCCTGTGGTACCCACTACAAACTGATAGAGGCCAATGAATATAAGCAGTAAAAGTTAAGCACTGATAAAAGCCCTTGTACATAGGAAACACAAAATTTACATTAAGAAATAGTACTAGAAATCTCTTTATAAAACCATGTTCAGAAAAATGGATGTGTATATGTACTGATAGGGGGAAAGCCAAATCCTTTGTGGTTTAGCATTACTAGAGTGCATTCTGGCAAGTTTCCAGCTGTTTCAGATTTTTAAGATGGACTCTCAAATAGAGATTCTGGTCATGTAGGTAGTCTAAAAATGTAGGTAGTGAAAAAAGTACATTTTTAAAACTCCTGGGCTGTTTTATAAAGCAATGTTGTTTATATGATCAATTATAATATTTACTCTTGTGTGATAACTTCATTACTCCTGTTATAATGCGTTATTCCCTTCTTTCAAAAAATGCAAATATAATTCAATTTTCATTTTCTTTCCTCCTCTTAAATTTGTGGTGCTCTTTAATACCTTCCAGAGGACCCTCTTTTCCATGGATGTTCTCAATATGTGTGGGTGGTTGGCTTCTAGAATCTATTTTAGTTTTCTGAAATTAGAGTAATTATCTTCCTGTTACACTGCTTCCTACAATACAGATATTTCATATGTATTTATATATGTGTGTATGTGTATATAGATGCATTTGTATGTATGTATTTAACCTCTTATTTATAGCATTCTGGAAGCGAAGTTCCTTCAGAAGTTCTGATGCATGACACAGTCTAAGTGTCTTCACACCTTTTGTATTCTGACTCTTTTGAGTATTGTATCATTGTTACATGGTTACAAAGAATAGTTTGCTCTGTTTCTCCTTTTCCACCAATGCCACGTTATAGCACTAGGCGTCTCTAACCACTGTCTTTTACCATTTGAAAATACTGCTGTCTCAGGGACGCTTGATTGCCATTTGCTGTTTTTCTCTTAAATAACACATTACACCAGCTACAGGCTTATTTGCTTTCAGCCCATTGCTTCCTAAGCAAAGTGGCTGCTAATACATTTACATCTAGAATAATTACCAAATGTCAGTGCAAAATCTGCTGCGAAAGGTATTTGTAAACGTGGAAGTATCTGTCTTTGTTATTTCACATTGCCACAAAAGATAAGTCTTCCCAATGCAGAAAATGAAATACGTGCACCAAGAGGTAGTTTAGCATTGTGTAACCGGATAAGTTACTGTATTTTTGTGTGTGTGCTTTTAATTAATTACATACATAATTACTTTTTTTTATGTGTTTTTTTGATGAACAGCAAGACATGCTCATCAGTAAATGTTTTCATTGTGAAAGATTACATGGCAACATGTAAGTCTTCTCAAGAGCCAGGCACAAATTCAAAACTATATAAAATTTTCTACTTTTGCTGATATTAATTGAAGATAGATAAACAATATAATAGACTAATTGATAATCTACTAAATTACAGCTATTGACTTCACTGAGGCCAGCTTGTAATACTTGAACAAAACCAGCTCAAGATTTTAAAGAAATTCTATCCATAACATATATGGATAACATACCCATATTTTATGGTTATGTTATGTACCCAACATTGTAGTCACTTGTTTTCCTGAAATTTCAGGACATTTTACACGTTGTCTATTACATGTACTTCAGCAAAAAAATTTTAGCAGGATCCAGGAATAAGAGTAGAAATGTGCATACACTTTATTTTCCCCACATCAGTGCAGTATGTTTCTACTATTATGTAACTATATCAGGTTTTCTATTTTCTGATCAAGGGTGCTGTTGTTTAAGAAGCAAGAAAGTAAATGTGAGCTGCATTCACTATGGGTTTTTTGCAATACAAAATATAGGAACTAGAAAAATATAAAAAAGGTGAGGGTTGTTTCTGTTTGCTCTATTTAACTACTACTGCTTTAAATCTCATAGTTGCAAGAAATCCCAGATAAAATATATTATCTTTAAAACAGAAAAAAATACTGCTAAGCATGCCTTACATCCCTGTCTACTGTTAGCATGAAAATTAAACTGGTATAAAATTATGTAGCATGGTTCTTGATAGTTTTTTTGTCACATTAGGCAATGGCACAAAAGGAAGATATGGAAGAAAGAATAACTACTCTGGAGAAACGCTACCTCAGTGCTCAGAGAGAATCCACCTCCATACATGACATGAACGATAAACTGGAAAATGAACTGGCAAACAAAGAAGCCATCCTACGTCAGGTACGGTATCTGCATTAGTTGGTTGCTTTCTTCATACACAATGAAAATTAATGCAAGAAAAAAAGGGGGAAGATCTACAGTAGGAGGTTTCTATTAATCTGCTTAATTTTGATCAACAGATACATTAATCTAAAAAAGAAAACCTAAGTTGTTCAGTGTCTCTAAGCTTCATATCAGCTACTGCAACAGTGAATACCAAATTAATGTGTATTCCAACATTAGAAAATAAGCATTTTCTGATAGTGTCTTGCATAAATGCACAGTCACATCCCCTAAGTGAAGGATTATCTTTGCTTCTTGCATAATAATTTTCTGATTTTTTTTTTTTAATTTTCAATAATAGTATTAAACAGAAGAAATTCCCTTCTGCAGGAAAGATCAAAATTTGTATACAATATATTCTAATGATTTCACATATTAGTAGTGTGTAAGTAAAATTTTACAAAGCTAAACTATCTGTGAATATGTTTTAAAAAAAGAGCTTAACATGGCTGTGTAGCTTTCGTGGTACTTGGTTTCCACAGTGATTCCAAAAGCTGAAGTGTAAAGTGAACAGAAAACACTGCTTTGTAATTTGAAGAACACAATGAAAACTGAAAGCTAACATGAAACCAATTTAATTCAAACTGTAAAAGATGAAATTGCTCCTCACTGTCAGTATCAGACTACTGTATTTTTTTTCCTGTGGTGTCTTCAGATATAAAATGCTATATGGGAAATAAGCCTGTATGATCTGATAATCTCTGCTTCTATGACTGTATGCAGATATATTTATGCACCCATGCACACTCCCTCTGTATGTGTGTATATACACGCACATGGCTATCTCCTCAGGGAAATTAGAGCATCAGAACTCAAACTCGTCAGCTTCCTTTGATTATTTTAAGTGGTATCTTCAATTGTTGGAGGCAGGGGGGAACAAACCACACCCAATAATGGAAAAGTAAGGTCCTGAGTCTGAGGTTTTTATTGCTGCCAGTGTAAGTCGTGCTATGCTGCAGAGGTCTACCTACTCAAAGCAGTGATCGATAGAACTATGCTTAGAATATATACAGGCAGGCTTAAAGTTGATTTGCAGCACTGTGATGTGAAAAGCCTACCTCTTCATGCTTTTGAAGGATTAAGAAAGACTCTAAAAGCACACTCCTTTTTCATTGTGTCTTCTGTTACCGGGAATGGACAGGAAAGCATGAAATCCTTATCAAGCCATTAAAAAACTCTTAATCATGTGGTGTATCTCAGTAGGCCAGAGAATACTGCAGTTATTGAAAGTCCTCCTGTTTCTCTTTAATGGTTATGACAGATTAATCAATTTCACCTTTGTGAACCTACAATTACGTCTCATTTCACAATGAACAATACCACTGCAACCTTAAGCAAATAGCAGCCAGGTTGTGATCATGAATAAAATGTCAGTTTTAATATTTCCTAATGTATTATTGGCATTTGGCAATTTGCTCAGAAACTTTGCTGGGAATTCCATCATTTTGGAATTGTACTTATTCCCATTTTAGCTCATACATAAACTTTTCTGTGAGTGGACTCAATATTTCCATTTAGAAAATTCCCATTTTACTGAGCACCAATACTTTTATTTTCTTCAGATAAATAAATTGATCAGAGGAGCTTTCTGTTCGTCTTCATTAGTTCCATTTTACACTCATTTTCTTTACCTTCATTTGATCCTTGAGCCTCAATTCACTCATCATTAGTAAGGCTGGCAGCCTACACTGTTCCATGCTTGAGTTAATAGCTCTCCAATAGTTCTTCCAGGTTGTGGAGTATCTGTGCCCATGTAATGAGTTTTGATTGCTTCCCCAATACCAAAGAAACTGAAGGAAAATCCTCATTCTGATCTTGTTTGGGTTTGGGGGTTTTTTAATACCTGTTTATCTGTCTTTGGCATTCAGCTGGAAGACAAAAACAGACAGCTGCAAGAGCGACTAGAGCTGGCTGAGCAGAAGCTGCAGCAGACGATGAGGAAGGCTGAAACCTTACCCGAAGTGGAGGCTGAACTGGCTCAGAGAATTGCAGCTCTGACTAAGGTACTGCCCTGAGGAATAGGTTCACTTCAGAAGCCCCATTGTTTAACATTGATTTGCATCCCAATTCCTCATCTCAAGGACGAAAGGAAAAAAAGTAGTATCAAGCTGATTTGAAAGAAGAAAATGTTTCCTCATAAGTATGTGCCACAAGTGTAATCAGGAATGGTCTCAATGCCATGCTTGTAATTCTTAGCATTTTGGTAACAGGAAAAGTAGTTGTCTATAAGTTAGCCTAGACTATATTTACAGAGGAGTCATATATGTCCAATAGACATGAGCATTATTTATCCTAGGAGGATTCCTTTTACTGTGTAACAGTTTCTAGTTTAAGGGGAAAGGAGTGGGGGGAACTCCCATTCCTACACTCACTTAATTCTTCTGGACAATTTCATACACCATGTATATTAAACAGCAATGATTTTCCTTCCAGTAAGTACTTTTAAATCAAATCTTAGTGCCTGCTGGGATCATTTGTACCACACAAATGAAGCCAACTTGCAGTGCATACTTACAAGGTTTGTTTTGAATGATTCTTTGTATCAGGTGTCTGCAAAGACAAATGTGAAACTTTGAGAGGACTTCAAATCATTTTTTCTGATTAATTTATTACATGGCAGCTTTCTTGCAGAAAAACAAGAAGATAAAAACAAATTTCCAGTTGTGTGGTTTTCATATTTGGTCTCTAATACTTTCAGGTGTGCACGTAGTTAGCACTATAGCTCAGGTACTGTCAGCTTCATAAAGACATATAACAACAATACATTTATTCTTTGTCTATTAAAATCCAACAAATAAAGAAAAATGCATTTAAGAGATTGTATTACATATCATTCTGATCTATCTAAGCTTTCCTTTCTCTATTGCCAAGGAGAATTTCTAGCTATTTATGTGCGTAGCTATTTTTAAATATGATGGATTTTTTTAAATTCTCATGTTTTTCTATTTATAGTGAAGCCTTAAGTGCTGAGCAGCTCATTAATAAAGTCTGGGTTATAAATAATTTAGTTAAGAAGTATAACGAAAGAAAGAAAGAAAGAAAAAGAGAGGCTTTGGGGGGATTTGGGTTATGGGTTTTTTTTATTTTATTAAGGCAAGGTAATCAAGATTTTGTGCTGTCCACTTTAGGTTCATATGAATGGGTGGGAATGTGAAAGAGATACTGAAAATGGTGGGGGAAAAGAAGAATCAGCAAAAGTACAACAAAGTATCTATAATGCCAAACAAATATTGCATTTTATTAAAACCTGAGGTGCACATAAGAGCAATCCCTTGGCATTTTAACATATTTTTTTCAGTTTTTTCTTATTCAACAAATAATCACATATTCTAATGCCCTCAGTAGCTTGA
This sequence comes from Falco peregrinus, assembly GCF_023634155.1. NCBI lineage: Eukaryota > Metazoa > Chordata > Aves > Falconiformes > Falconidae > Falco > Falco peregrinus. The sequence continues at coordinate 54,292,346 of NC_073726.1, forward strand.
AAATATTGTTTTCTATTTTAAGAGGATTTTTCCTGAATAATTTCTCCAGCAATTAGGCACCAGTAAGTATTTTGCAGTCTCAAGCATGTCTTTTCTTGCAACTGCATTTTTCCTTGAACATGTATTAATGAAAAATATTGAAAGCAGAAATCCCATTTCTACCATGCAGAGCACTCAGGGACTTCCATGAGATACTGTTGTTACTGTGACCATAAAGCTACAGTATACATCTCTGTTTGTCTTCTTACATTATTTCATGGGATGTGGTTAGAGAGTTGTGAACAGAGCTGACTGTCTACCCCATTTTACTTTGATGTACTTTATCAAAGTTTTTGCCAAGTGGGAAACTCTAAGAAGTATATTACACTGTAATGCCAGTCTGTTCACTTCTCTGTGATTGCATTAAAAACTGAATAAATTTATTTTATTTAAAATTGTATCTTCTTGGAATACATGACATGAAGAAGAATGTCAGAATTTGGCCAAAAGACCAAATGAGCCTGTGTTTTATTTATCTTGTATACAACTTTGCAAACTGTAGAGCTTATTATAGTGCTGATTTGACAGCTCTGCAGTTTTAAAGTTCAGTACTTTTCATGGATCACATAAACGTAGCTTGGAACCAAGAACAACACTGCAGCTTATTTAAGTAGTTTTAAATTAGCTAGCTGGTAAACTGTTACCACACTAGCTATTCAATGAAAGCTGCAAGATCTACCTAAGGGGCTGAATGATGCTTAATTGATTTTGCCTTTGTTGAGCTTTGTGCCAGCATACATGTTGTCAGTAGGCCTCAAATTAGCTGGCTTCAGACTACCTTAAGTCTGTCTACCTGAGCTATGATCACTGCAATGTCCATGTATGCGAAGTAAAGGATGAATCGCCCAAATCAGCTAGTCTTTCTGCACTGCAAAAAAGTCAAAACTCATTCTTCTTTTTTTTGTACTATCTCAATGAAAGTGGCTTCTCTGAGATTAATGGGGTTACAATCATATGAAAGAGGTGAGTTAAGCCTAATATGTTTTACATGTTTTTTAAAGCAAAATAGTACAGGATAACTGAAAACCATGACTGCTTCACTGTGGGTAAAATACAAGACCAATTATTTTCACATGGAGATAAAACAGAGCAAACGTTCTGGATTTGGATGTGATTTTTTTTTTTTTAATTTATTTTTTCCCCCTCATGTTTAAAATATGCATGTTATAATTCTGCATTCAATTTATTATACTCGTAATAAATCTGGGTTGGGATTCTGCAGTTGGGATTCTGCAAAAGAAGGATATAGAATGAGATCCTTCTATGGTGTCAGTTTTCAAAAAGACTTGTTTTTCTTTTAGATATATATATATATATGGGCTAGTGAATGTCTTTTGCTACTTTTCCATGCCCAAACTAGTTCATAAGGAGTGAACTTCCAAAAGTTTGGACTATACAGTGAACACAGATAAGTACACATAAATTTACCTGAATCATTTGAAATTTTCTTTGGCTTTGTTTTCACTGTGTTCTGCCCATTGGGTGAGCAACTGGAGGGTTAGTTAGCCTGTGGCAGACTAACCTGGAACAGCATGATCCCATGTACTGTGCTGTCCTGCCTGGCCGTTGCACTGGTATCTGTCTAGTCATGACAAGTAGCACAGCTCCTGGCATGTATCCCAAGATTTAGGTTGTCATGACTCATTGAGCCACCTTGTACTCACTCTCAAAGTATTGGTCTGTTTGCTTGCCCTGGAGAAGAGGCAATCGGGGGTAGAAAGAACCTCTCTCCAATATTAACTAAACCTTTCTTTATCCTGCAAGATGTTTATTTTCCTTGGAAGGGACAGATATTGGAGCATCCAGAATCTTCAGATGGTTAGTCTGTCAAATACTGTTTCTCCTTGCATGTATTCAAGGAGGGGTCTAGTAGAGACAACAAGCATCCACCTACTTTCATTCAATCACTCCCACTAGTAGTCACTCCTCCCCTCGGGTGCTTGTGCAGCAAAGGTACCATGTCACTGCTCTGATCACAAGACAGCAGTCAGCATTTTACTCCATCATTCCTGTATGCAGGTCACCAGAAATATCAACAGTGCTTTTTAGCTGCATTAGAGAAGCACTGAGATGGAGAAGAGGAAACCATAACCGTAATAAACCACATTTAGCATAGTAACACCTTCAGCTAATTTTAAAGGTGATAAAAAATTACTTGGAAGTTGGAGGCAAGTGGGACACAGTGCTTGTTTTGTGATAATGTGAGAATATGGTTTGCGTGAAGTAGGGAAGCTGCAGTAAAGTGGCAGGAGAAGGTCTGCAGTGGGAAGGATGGAAAGGGAGGAAAGTAGTTCTCCTGCAATAGGTGGATGTGGCTAAGAGAGAAACCTCTCTGAGAACAACAGAGCAACAGATGTAATCTGGAGAAGGAAGCTGATAAATCATCTGGAGGGGAAAAAAAATTATCTATGGGGAGGGAAGCCTGAGAAAACTCCATATTTAAGTGATGATTAAGACATCACTGTCTTCTCAAACCACCCTCTTCTTGTGCTTTCCTTCCCAGAGAAGATTTTTTCCTGATGGGAGGAGAAATGAACAAAGCAAGTCTGACAGACGTAAATGGAAGGAGTTGCTTACTAAACCTATGAGATGTAGGAGGTAGTGGGGAAGTGAAGGAGGGGCAAGAATCTGTAGATCTAGTGACTGAAAGTTTGAGTTTCAGAAAAAGAGGTGACTTAAGCCAACATATTTTGTCACATTTGTAATAGGTTAGAAGTGAGCATGTGAACAAGTAGCTGATAACTTTGTGAGCTGTTGTGACTCAGTCACCATGATCACCTATTTTCACTTTCAATTGCATAGCTCATTTCAATAATGCATTCTTTCTTCTTGAGTAACTCACTCATTCAAAGGATAGCCAAAAGAATGTGTTCCATAAGAAACCAGCAGAAAATCTAGAGACTGCAGATGTTCAAAAGCCAAGGTCTCAAAACTGTGGAAATTGGCTTGTGCAGTTAGAAAAGTTTGATTTGTTCCTGCAGCTCAGCACGAGGAAGAAAAATTATAGTGCCTGTACTGTACAGGTGCTTTCTGCATCTGAAATGGGATTATTTATTTTTTTTTTTCAACTAAGATGCAAAGACCTAGAAAATGTGCAGTGCCAACAGTTAGAGATGATGTGAAAGCAACATTCTTTTTGTGGGCGCATTAGCAGCAGGAGCAGCAGCAGAGTTTTAACAGGGTTAGAGAGCAATAATACAAGCTCCTTTGGTATTCCCTCAAAGCAAAATTTTTCCATTACTGTCTTATACTGGCTATTTCATAGCATATACGCAAAGTGAACATTAAGACTCATGCTGGTATCTCATAGGTGTCAGACATTGTTAGTTTTTGTCCATATATTTTTAATCCAGTCCAAGATGCACCGTTTCACAAATCTATTTATAACTGGCTAAATGGTTGAAATGCTAGTTGCTGAATACCATGCCATTTTTCTTACTAATCCTCCTGTACGGTATACTAGTGAGCAGGCATACAAGTCATATATTGAAAAGAAAAACGTAGAGTAATATCTGCCAAGCAAGTAGTCACACAAGTTCCACTTTAGAAAGTTTTTAACTCAATTCTTAGCAAAGCAAGCTGGAAAAAATCCAACTTCTGTTTCTGAACCTCAGACTCTATAATTGTCCCTTCTGTCTCTCGTGTATCCGAAATTCTGCTATGGGAACACAGCTGTCACTGGTGGCTCAGCCTCTACCTTGTCCCTCAAACTGCACTACAGAGATGGAGACATTCAATATTTTTGTGGTAGGCTCCAAAGTGTTTTAAAAAGCTTATTCAAGTGGCAGTGTCTGAGGCTGACTAGCACACATGGACAACAAAAAAGCGTAGCCACCACAGTCATATCAGTCCTAACAGTATGGCTTGGGGAGGTTTGTGCAAGAGGCATTTGCAAATCCCTTAGGGAATACCTGAATTACTAGGTCTTTTTGTCTGAAAGGGTCTCTTTGAGACCTAGGTTGGGGCCTTCCTCAGCATAAATGGCAATGAGAGGTGTTGAAACCCTCATTTTGGGAGCATGTTCCAACTAGGCACACCAGGAGATGGAGGGGCTGCTCTTTCCTATTGCAGCGCTTTGTCTACAGATGGATTTCGGCAAGTGAGAGAAAAAAGAAGTATGTGCTACGTGTGTTTCTGTGTTTGTAGACCTTACAGATGACACCTTTGTGATTTATGTCCCTGCTGCGGGGGCTGCTCATGCATTTGGCACACAATAAATTAAATCCTTAAATAATTAGAGCCCAAAGTAGGTACTAAGGCTGAGTACATGTTCTCTACCAGACAGGCAGTTGAGCCTAACTGTTTAACATCTCAGTTATAAAATAATTTGGTTTTTCAAAGTAATACAGAATACACTCTAGGAACAAACAAATGAAGTACAAATAGATGAAGGAAACAAAATATTCAAATACATTTTAAGTGTTTAGAATAATGACATTTATTTTGATTCTAAGGCATATTGAATTTTAACTACAGTCTTTTTTATCCTACTAAAGAGATGTAAAGGGAGATGAATGTGGAGATCAGGTCTGTTTTCTTTTATGCTGGAAAGTGAAGTGCAGGTACTCTGAGCTACATTCAGGAAGATTTTTTTAACGAGAATGTACCTATGAACATTTTAATACTCTTAGTGAAATAACTGAAAACTATCATGCAAAAAGATTTAAATATACTTAACCATATACCTAACTGAATTATTAAAGCAGTAGGAAGTTATGAAATAACAGAATCGTATAGCTATAAGAATCTTAAAAGAACACCATGTTCTTTCAAGAAAGTTTTCTGTGTAAGAGTTCAGATAACATACATAATTCTGACAGCAGTTTTATTCCTCCTCTTCCAAATAATAGTTAGGCCTAAAACCACAATTATTTTATGCATTGAAAAGACTGTTTCCTGCTATGGAATAAGGTGTGGCATGGTTTGGACTGAAAATTTATTTTTTAGTTTGAAAAATAATTGTAAATGACATAGCTAGCTAGACCAGCTTCTCAAGGACAGGTTATGACAGCACCACATTTCAGAAGACTTGGATGAGATCCCCTTTGAACCTAGAAGTATTGGTTTGGTTATCTTCATATTTTGCATTAACCTGCAATTAAGTGTATAGAAGCAGTGAAGTTTATGTAACTTGCTTTTAACGTTTGTAGTCAGCTAATGAAGCTTCTAAGTAGCTTAATTATGTAGGATGATACCTGCAATGGGTTCTGTATCCTCCTCAATGAAAATGGTTTCAAAAGAGGTAGAATTACTTTAAGCCTTCATCATTAGCTCAGAGCTTTGATGATTTCAGATCTTCTCCTGACCCTTTAAGACACATTAAGGGAAGGCCTTGAAGCAATAGTGCAGCCAGGACTCAAAAAGGGGGAAAATTTATCTTCTACAAAGGAGGATAAAGCTTGGTCACTTTGTGGAAGGGATAGCATGATCTGGTTTTCTGCAATCACAGGTACATAACTTTTTCAACCCTGTCTTTCTATTTATCCAATTGGGAGAGGAAGCAGTGCATTAGCACTGGTGTGTTGACACAAACTAATATGTAAAACTGAAAGTTAAAGTAAAGAAAAACATAAAGGGATTGTCACTGGTCCAAGTCCTAATAAATAGACAAAATAGTTTCAGATAATTAATAAGTTCAAATATGCCACAATACACCTGCTTTATGATCAGGAACAATAACTGGACTATTTGATAAGCTTAGTTACGAAGTATACTGACTTTCCCTTAAATTTTGCAAGAATCCGAGTTTGGTGAAATAGACAAGAATAGTAGTGATCTTCAAAGTTAAGCATTATTCTTTTGTATATACAAAGTAGGATTTTCTCATATGGATGTCTTCATATCAAAAGCTGCAATTTATATTTATAAATCAGTAGATCACAGGTTTGTGTTCTGTCTGATCTTTCAGTCTTGATAATACTACTGATTTTAAGTTATGGGTATTTTAAATTATGATGTACATCTGGAATTATTTTGGTATCTATTCCTAATTATTCTGACAGTTCATTAGTAGACAACAGTATGAAAAACAATCTCACTAAAAAAATACAGTTGTAAAATTAGTTGAAAATTGTATATATTCAAGTTGGCTCATCTGAAGATGGAGTTCAGGATCTCTTTCTGAGAGAGGGTAAATTTGACAGAGTAAAATGTCATTTGACAAGCACAAGCTCACAACTCAAAGTCATCACTAGCACTGTCTATATGCCTTATGCATGTTCCTGTTTCCATAGCAGCAAATCCAATACAGCATTTCCCTTTCTATAAGGGCTTTTTTTTTTTCATTTTGAATGATAACACAGACTTGTTTGATATGACAATAACATGAATATTCATATTTTGCAACAAATGACCTAATTAAGGTCAACTTCTGTCAGAAACAGTAATGAATCTTTGGATGGATTACAAATTCTATACTCAGTAATGACTTTTCATTCCTATTAATGAGTTTTTATTTATAGGTTCTTCTTTTATCTGATGACCTTGATCTTCCAAAGAGATCCACCAGGGTGGATCCTTTCAAAGGGGTGAAAACTATACTGTCTATTTGATTGAAAGGGCTTATGTAGTGTATTCTAAAATGGAATACTAAAGCTTGAGCCTTTTCTCTTTAGACCTTCTGTTTTCTAGAAGTTAGGGAATGTACCATAACATTGCATAGTTCTGTAACTGACTGATCCATTATTTTAGTATTTATGCATTGTGTTCATTCCTAGAAATGATAGAATTATAAAGGATTTTCTGACATTGGCCTCGCAGAGTCCTGTTCCGGTGTTTAGTTTGCCATAAAAAAAAAAAAAAAAAAAACTAAACCAAAAAACCAAAAACCACCAACCAACAACATTAGATTAGACAGTATTGCTTTGAATCCACTCTGTAGTAATATGTCATCAGCCAGCCATCACTAACCTTGAACTTCCATTGTAGGTTGATAGCTTTTTTAGCATTCCATTATTTTCAGTTTCTCCACATCAACTGCATCATATTCACCAAGTATCAGTGTAGTTTATTCCATGTAAAAATCTGTCAGTTAAAAGTATGAAATTTTCAGTCACACTTTTCTTTTAAGCATTCTGTGCTGTGTTCTGTTCAGTGTCAGTGTCTTTAGTTCTGATTTTTCAATTTTGTCCCTCTCCTTTTCCTTGACTTGTTAGTCTGATCCAACCTCTTCTACCTCATCTGATGATTATCAATATGTTATGGAAGCTAAACTACAAGAAATGATCTCCATACGTAGGAAGGTAGTCCTACTGGACTTTACTTTCTATTGCTAAATAGAATCCATCTGAGTTGTTTTCATTTTCTTTAACTTATTTTATTAATTTTTTTTATTGATAATCAACCATCGTGCAGTTCAGTGCTTCAGGAGCTTACAATTTTACAATGGCAGGTTTGTGTTCAAACCATGCACAGTCTGCATGTTACATTTGGCTGATTTCATTGCTCATAAATAAATCCAATGTTTTGCTGATGCTTGGATGTAACAGGCCTTTGTAGCTGACACATTTCAAGCAATGCTGTTCAGCTGCCTGTTTAAATAAAGTTTCTTTTTGGAAAACTAAGTTTGCAGTTAGTAGTAGCTTGCTTTATGTTTTGTTTAAACTTTACTGAGATAAAAACTTACGAAGTCACTTAAATTATAGACAGAGTCTTTCTATTTTTTTTCCAGGCAGAAGAAAGACATGGAAACATTGAGGAACGTATGAGACACTTAGAAGCTCAACTTGAAGAGAAGAATCAGGAACTTCAAAGAGTATGTGTATTGCAGACACTTTCTGTGCACTTTTGTCAATGTAGTGCTAATTATACACTCCAGCACACAAATCTATCTATCTACTAGTAAATGTTTCATAGCAGTGATGGCAGCATCTTCCCACTTTACTTAACCACCTTCATATACTAGTTTACATCTAGCTGCAGTGTTCAAAGTATTTTGCTGATACAAAAATGAATGTGCATTAATCAGTAACTTTAATTGTATTTCCTGTAGAATTTCTTCAGTTAGTTACCATAACTTTTTTTTATTTATTTTTTAGTGATACAAGTCTATACTGTTTAATTTTGGACCCTATCAGTTTTTCTCTTCTATTCTATATTAAAGGCAAGGCAAAGGGAAAAAATGAATGAAGAGCACAACAAAAGATTATCAGATACCGTAGACAGACTTTTGACAGAATCCAATGAGCGTCTGCAGCTGCACTTAAAAGAGAGAATGGCAGCACTCGAAGAAAAGGTACAGTGCAAAGGGCAGTATAAAGTTCAGCTTAATAAGGATTCTCCTGTATGAAACATTCTACTTTTATCATGAAGCATCACGCTGATTTTGTATTACCAATTACCACAGTGATGGTTTAACTTATGCATTCAACTCTTAGTTCAAGAGTGCGCTCAAGCACCTTTTCAAAACTACTGAAAACTGGATACGCTGAATATTATGAGTCCTGTTTTATCAGGGGGAGCCTGGTGGAGAGCCTGTGAAGGCCCAGTGCGCGAGGTGCCATGAGGCAGTGAGAGGAAGCGGGTGGGAACTGAGGATTGGCCACACCTCAGACATGCTGTCGTTCCTGTATTTTAACCTGCTGATTTTACCCAGCTTCCTCTGGAAAGCGTAAAGTCCTGTCACCACAGGAGAAGGACCATCTACCATTGGAAAGGGAATTTTATTGACAGGTTTTCTGTCATGTGAGACACACTAGGCCTGAAAAATTCAAGTGCCATGACCTTTATGTTCACCCTCCTTAATCCCTCCCTCTTCTACTTATTCACCTTCAGTTTGATTCTGAGGAGAATCTTGCAGTGTCTTTCAGAGAGATATTTTAGAATCTTACAGAGGATGTACGTCTGGTTTATATCATTGAAACAAAATGTTGTACAAAGGAAGAAAAAGGCCCGCCAAAAGCAGAACCTGGGAAAAATCGTTGTGTCAGAATGTGACAGTTACTCAGTTCGATGAAGATGCAAAGTTTTCGCTGTTCTTGAAGAGCCATGGTCCTACATATTTGGATTATTTCCAGTGTTTAAAATGTAATATATACTCAAACTGGAGCATTAAAGGATTTTAATTTTACACTCCAGTGAATATGAACTTTGCTAACATGTACATGGAGACTACATGTATATGGTGATAAATAATATATTTCTATATGGACATATAATATTTAACATGTCTCTAATTTCTTTCTATTTTTTCTTTTCTTCCCCCCCTCCCCCTCTTCTTTTTATTTCTAGAATGTTTTGATTCAAGAATCTGAAAGTTTCAGGAAAAATCTGGAAGAGTCTTTACATGACAAGGTACTATAAAATACAGTGATTTTATCTTTTTGTCAGAATTTATATATTTATTGTTTGGAGATAAGTATATGGTACATTAATTATTCATCTAGCATGTAAAAATTTCCTGGCATCAATGATAATTCCTTTAATTACCCAGATGCCTTAACTAGCCTTTGAGGGTCTCCAACAATTGTTCTGAGCTAAGTTCATGGTTGAGATCCTGGCCTCAGGAAGTCAATACTAAAATTCATATTGATTTTACTGACTCCGGAATTTTTGTTCTATCAGTTTTAATTCTGAAAAAGTCTTGTTTAACGGAGAAGTATGCATAACTGGTTACACTTTCATAGTGAAGAATGTAATTGCTTGATTTGATGCTGTTCTTCTTAACAGGGGCGGTACATTATGCTAAATACAGCTGAAAGTGACCTTTCTTAGTCCATTGCAAATTAACCCCTAATACAGTTTAGTAAATCAGTCTAATTATAATTATTTGTTCCAGTCCCAAATGTTAGGATTCTGTTTTGAAGTTATACTTGTCTTGAGTTCAGTAGAATACACAACTGTATTGGCATTCAGATTCACAGAAGTGGTTTTGTAATGTATGAAATCCACTTAAAAGTGATTGTACAGAATTTAAAAATAGCTCCATTCAACTCAAATATATCATATGACATCAAAATCAAGAACTTTGAGAAAAATAACAAAAGAAATATCTGTTCAAATAAATTGTCATTTTCATCTACATTCAGTAACCTTGTAGACAGGCAGCAAGATTATAAAGTCTGAAAAAGGAGCTTATAGTGCCTTTTAAATAAAATTTCTGTGCTGTACTACCACAGTTATAAGGTGATTCAGATGTTGCAGAATCAGGATCATACTTCACCATCAATTTAGATGACAAAAAAGACAGTTCTAAAGCTGTGTCAATGAAAACAAAAGTTTCTATCATTTTGCTACCAGAGAATCTAAACCTGAATTACAACTACCAGTTTTGTCTGTGAAAATAAGGCATTTTTTCAATATTATATCCAAAAGAACTTTGTTGTTTTAATAGTGTTAGAGTGGAAGTGAATACAGTGGCTAATTCTTTTTCAGTCTGTTTTCTGGCTTGAATGTACTTATCAACTCTTGAAAAAGATGAAAAATCTGGTACAAAAATCTACATTTGTATCAAAAGTATTTTTGTGAAGATATTTTTATTTATCATTTTTATTGATTCTTGCTTAAGGGTGGGAAGTGAAATAAATAGAACACCTTCACTGCCACTCTGTACAATTGGAGGTGAGTTCTCTTCGCACACAACCACATACATCTGATTCCAAGGCTTCTAAGTTCCCACATGGAAACATTTATTTGTTCCACTGTGATGAAGCAATTTCAGATAGACGGACACAACAGCAGATGTTAATAATTTCTAAATGACTAGTGAATGATACAAATAGAGTGACCACCAAGTCATCTCAGTAATTCTATTCAGCCCAGAAACAGTGTAAAAATACCGTGTAAGAATTACTGAATTTGATATTACTTAAGTGGAGATCCTTTTGCTTCCTAGCATTTTGGAATCCTGAACATTTTAAACTCTAGGAATGGCAGTTTTATGTCTTCATCCCATTTTGTCTTTTAATTTCTTTTTTAAATTCTTTGATTTCTTTTTATTAGTAGATGATAATTATTTGTACAGTTTGGGAACAGGTGCTGTTTTCCCTAGTGGTTTCTGTCAATAGTCTTATTGTTGGTTCCAAAAATCCAGCTTTTTGTGGCACGCTGTCATTTTTCACCAACAGGACCTGATACTGGAGTTTTGTCAGCTCCCAAGAACAAGCTGTAAAGCTGCAGTTCAACACCTAAAATGGGGTTGTCTCTCAATATGTGTCTCTATCAGTGAATAAAGAGGCTGGGACACAATCTTGGTCTCTAAAGGGCAAATCGCTTGTCACACACTGAAGTATTGCTGGCATGGAGAGTGCAGTTAGTACACTAATCAGTGCTAGTTGTTCTTTTCCTCACCCTAGCTTTATAAGAAGAAAAAAAAAAAGTTTCAAGCAACAACTTGTCCTGCCATCCCTTCCAGTAGTGTAAAAACAGTAGAGTGCTATAAAACTTCCTCTTGACATATGTCTTATTAGCAATACTGAGACTTGAATGAGTTCACTGCCTTTTCTGATAATCACTACATTCAGTGATGCATCTTTTATTACTTGTTTAGTTTTACAAGAGCAGGATCTCATAAAGTAAATGTATTTTATATCACAAATAAGTATATCTTACTATTTTCATTTCCAGGAAAGACTTGCTGAAGAAATTGAGAAACTGAGATCTGAACTGGATCAAATGAAATTGAGGGCTGGTTCTTTAATTGAACCCACCTTGTCAAGGTATTATTTAATGACAAAAGTTTCCTCACTTTGAGTTGAAGTCTAACATAAATATGTGTCAAGCCTTTACAACAGGGACGTGTTCAGTCCAAGCATAAAAAGAGCCATTCATTACTTTTAAAATGTAAAATCTGTGCAATTATTGTTATTATTACTGTTGCTTTTCACTCTTTTCATAGGTAAATGGGGCCTTATAACAGCAAGTATACACTGAAATATTACTGAGATTAAGGAAAGTCTTTTAAATTATGGAATGTTTTCAAAAGTATATCCAAAGACTCATTTTTTCCCCCCAGGAAATCTTAAAAAATAAGGTTGAAACATTCATCTTTATGTTTTCAGTGCTGAAGCTGATGAGCATATTTATGATCATATTTATTTATTCTATCAATTATATCTAATAATTATTTTTTATTAGCAAGAAATCTCAGCTTTGCTTATTGCGTAGCATAAGACCACATATCTTCAGCTAAAGGTGAAGGCAGTATTCAGAAAGATCTGAAAATATCATAACAGGGCATGAAATTTTATGCCTCTTTCTGGCAGAAAAGCACTATGGGAGCAATAGTGAGACAAACAGGATACTAAATTATAAATCTAGAAAGTCCTTCTTGCCTAAAAGTATCCCTGAAAATAAAATTGTTACTCTATTGATAATTGTGCGCTATGTTCTATTTTGATAACAAGCAACATGTAAACTTTGGAAGTCTGCCAGCCAAAGCACGTGGACAAAGACTAAATTCAGATCTCTGTAATCCTCTAAAATTATCCTTGTTGGATTTTTATTTTTTTTTTGGTTACATCAGGTATTGTCTGCCCATTGTTTCCACAGACATCTTGCTCAGTACCCGCACATGGTTTCTCCCTCAGCCTTTTGCCATCTCTTGGAATAAGATTTTTCTACACATGGAAAAGTGTAAATTGATGAAATTCAGAATATGGTGCTTTTAACTGTTCAAATTTTTGTTCCTTTGGGAGTGTAAGTGTGACTACAGGCAGAGACAACTTTTCAGAGTACTTGTGAGGACACAAACTATTGAATTGCTGGGACAAACAGCAGAGATTTTTTTGGAGCAGCTATCCCTTGTGAACAGCAGCGTTTTTTGCTGGGTAGATGAGTATCATTAGCTTGTGCTTTGTAAATAGGAGTCTGATTAGCCCTTGTCAAAGGACTCTTAGGACTTGATAAGCTGTCTAAATGTCTTGGGAATTCAGCAGGTTCCCCTAAAACAGTATAAGTCCCCTTCTATGGTCTCACCTCATGAAGCTACCAGCCCTCTCAGGAAAAGAGAGCTATTAGCATTAAATACTAATTGTTCTCAGCCCCTGTTCAGTTCTATATTTGCAGGAGCTTGTTCTTTCCACAGAATAATTGAGCTGGTCAGCAGATAAATATCTGCTGCCAGAGACTGGAAGCTGGGCTGTTTCTTTTCTCCTGCTGGCTGGCTGTACAAGTGCTAAGTATCATCAATTATTGGAGCAAAGTTCTATCACAGAAAATACTGTACATAGAAAATAAAAAGCAGTCGCTGCCCTGTAGGGTTTACTATGTAACAGATGAGAAACATACAGACAAACTAAACACAAAAATAAAAAAGATTACTGTCTGGTGCTATAGAGGGAGGGCTCAGGATATTGGTAGACGAATTGTTGTCAAGTTTTCTTATTAGTATAATGATTAATGAGTTTTAGAGATTTTTTTAAAAGATAAATTCGTAATTTTTGTAGTAATATGAAAGTTTCTACCAGGCATGACAGGAAGAATAAGAGAAGACAAAGTGATGGTTGTTCAGAAAAAGACATTTATGACAACAGTGTGAGCTCTGATGTATGCTTTACCCAGAATATAAGTTCTAAAATATTATTCAGCATCTGTGACATTTTAATGTATCTGATTTGATTACTATGGCACATACATTTCAGGAATTCTGGTACATCTTTTTAAAATTTGTTTTCTTATGGTATTTATTTTTTTGTAAAACAAACTGTATTGGTGCTTGAAATCCTTTCATTACTATTTTAGATTTGTCACAGTACTTATAATACCAGACAGTAATTACATTTCTTCATACCATTCTGTTAAGTAGCCTGTAGTAGAGACTTTCATGTTTTTCCATTATCTTAATGCATTTTGCATTTATCAATAAACAGGCACCACAGCTTTAATATCTTATCTTTCACTTTTACTTTATTAAAATGACGTTTGAAACTAGAGACCAATGCTTCAGTCTTCCAAGAGTATGTTTTAATTTAAACTAGGTTCTTCGCAAGGAAAATCTCTACCTTTAGAAACAGACACAGAAGCATAGCCCAGAAAAACAGTCATGCTTACAGCCTGCACTTTCAGCATAGATATATGTGGTTTTCTGAATTATTTCCTTCATTGTCGGAAGCAGACATTCTTTCGTGTAGCTTTTTTATGTCTAGGATTAAAGCCATCATTTTCTTAAACAGCATTCTTTTCAAAAACACATGTTTAAGGACAAAACTTAGTCCTATTTTGTTTCCCAAAAGTGATTCTTAACATTGTTGTGCACCCTATATTTTTCTGTAGGTGATTGTGAGCATTTTTCCCAAGTTTAGAAAAATGAACTCTCAGTACAACATTGACCTCTCGTTATGCTCTTACAGATAATGAAATGTCAAGCATAGTATGTATTTGTTTATAGCAAATCCTAAAATCAGTTGTCTTATTAGTGTAGTACTTGTTACATTTCATTTTTCTACTATAGTCATACTATTCATATATTTTTTTGTGGAGATAGCTTATGTGTTAAGAACTAGAAATGATTCGGGTCTCCACTGCTGTGGTTAGATGCTGAAATGGTGCACAGAGCCTTTGCTCTTCTGAGTCAGCTACACAGCCGGCCGGCAGATGCTTTTATTGTACCACGCAGGAAACTACTGCTGCTGTTTGACAAAGGACAGAAAAGCCAGGGGCCTTTGCCTGCAATCCAGAAAAGATATGATGAAGTCCTCACATATATGCCTCACCACAATGTCCCAAAACTTACCAGGACTACAGGAAATATTGGGGTTAAAACTGTCAGAAGCATCATCAAATGAAGATGAATCATTCATAACTGATGTCATATATCACAGGGCAGTTCACTAATATTTTCATAATGTAGAGCACAGACTTACAGTAGGAAAGCATAACAGATATCCTTACTCATGAACTTGTATCGTGCTTACAGTAACTTCAGGTGCATTTATTCATGATTGTAATGGTAGAAAATATACAGGACAGTACATTCAGCAGCCAGTTCTGTTGTTAATCCTGAAATCCACTTGTTTTTTCATGGCAAAGCTTTGGATGATAAGTTTTACCATGCAAGTCCTTCACTTTGAAAAATCAAAGGGTTTGTTTGTTTGTTTCCTTAATTTTCTGGTAATGTGATTTCAAGTTTTCACTTTTAAATTTTAATTTTATGTGGATTTGTAATTTATTATATGATACATAATAATTTGTTTTAAAAAATATATTCCTAGACTGAAGGTCATTGGATTGTTGTTATTCCTATTACTCTCTCAGTCTACTTATGTGGTCCTTTTTATAGGCCTCACCTTGACACATCATCAGAGCTGAGGTACTCTGTGGGCTCACTGGTGGATACCCAGTCTGACTATCGGTCGACTAAAGTGATAAGGCGACCTAGAAGAGGCCGGATGGGAGTACGCAGAGATGAACCAAAGGTTAATCCCTAATTTCTTCTCATATATTCCCTGATAAGAGAATGTTTCAGGCTGTTAAGCTTAGTTTGTATTTTTCCAGAAAAAAATAGCAATAAAAAACCCAACAACCCACCAAACAAGAAAACCCAACCCAAATGTCAGGGTTATTTTCTATACATGCTCAGACAAGGGTACCGTTGTACTGAAATGAAGGCAGAAAAGGTTGAAATTCAGACATCAAAGTTCAAGCAGGCTTCATGCTCTATCTTTTCTGGGTATCTTTTTGTGTAAATTTTCCTAATAGTAATTTTACATACCATGAGAAATAATTTACAAAATTTGCAGTAATACTGCAAGTATTAATGGAGAATTAATCTTTGAATAAGTATTCTTAAACGTTAGTTGCTTTCCTTTCCCATGTTATAGAAGCTCAACTATGCAGTTGTTTTCTATAGAATAAGCCATATACATCCTAATTCCTGCTCAGGTGAAATCACTTGGAGATCATGAGTGGAATAGAACCCAGCAGATTGGCGTTTTGAGCAGTCATCCATTTGAAAGCGACACTGAAATGTCCGACATCGATGATGACGATAGAGAAACGCTTTTCAGCTCCATGGACCTCCTGTCACCAAGTGGCCATTCTGATGCCCAGACTCTGGCCATGATGCTTCAGGAGCAGCTAGATGCAATCAATAAAGAAATCAGGTGTGTAGCCTGAACCAGCTGAGATGCATTTATGAATACAGCTTCAAGCTTCCTTTAGTGCATGAGTTTAGGCACATAGCAATTAGGAAACAACTTGTACTTTTAAAGGATTGATAATATGTCTGCTTTTTATAGGATAGTATTGATTGTGAGGCAATAACAGTGACATCTTCATTTCCTAACTATAGAAATGCCTTTCAGAAAATGTTCCAAGTGAAGAACTGCTGGCCAATTGAAAAGAAATACGTTAGAGAAGGCTAACACATGGCAGATTTGACAGATTACTATTCATAGTCCTCTTTTCAAGGTCTTTTTAACTGTTCTGCATGACTCCACTTACTCAGTAATGACTTTCTATCAGAAATATTTTATTTCAATACTCTTCAGGCTTTATTCTGGTAATTATTTCTATGTTGCATCTAATGTAAGCCATGTTTTCTAAGACATAGTTTTGATTTTCTATGGAGACATAGAATGTGATTTTTCATGCTCCAGGTTGGGTTATAGTGCTTGGAAGTAGGTGGTAAATTGAATGTATGTAATAATTTCTGTACAAATGTAATTGAGTGATAGAGAATCCAATATCATATTTTAATTAAGTGATTTTTATAAATGAAACCATGTTTTAGGTTTAAAGCGTTCCTATATGCTTTTCAGGAAGGGTAACTTTAGAAAAACTTGGTGTATGAAAAACATCCTCTCATTAGTGACTGTTTCTCTAGAACGAGGTGAAGGAGAAAATACTAAATGTTTAAGTGACTTTCTGGTAATACTATAGACAGAAAAGCTGTGGTTAGAAATATAATCAAAACCAGATTAGTTTTTTGCCAGATCTGTCTTTATCTGACAAAGTAATATTAAAGGGAGAACTCTATTGGAATATATTGAATTTGAATAACTTTTCTATTCAGAGGGAAACTTTTTGTTGTAGATATACAGCTTTTCTTTATTCAGATAGGATTACACTGCAATTTTCTCAAACGTCTTATTACCCCTGTCCGAATAGAGAGTCAAAGAGAAATTTTGTTGTTGGGAGGGTAAATATCAGTAAAACAGTGTACGTAAAAGAGAGAATCTTAGCCATATTTTCTGGTTTTACAAAGA
Source organism: Falco peregrinus (assembly GCF_023634155.1). NCBI lineage: Eukaryota > Metazoa > Chordata > Aves > Falconiformes > Falconidae > Falco > Falco peregrinus. The sequence continues at coordinate 54,309,526 of NC_073726.1, forward strand.
AGTCAGCACTGTGACCGGTTCAGGAAGCTGTTAATGCCGCAAATGTATTTGTTTTTCAAAATACTTATATTTTCACATTACAACAGGTAATTATGTAATACTGTAAAGTTTTTCACACAGAGTTGTACCTGCAGGTGACATAGTAGGATATTATATGTGCCGCCCTAAATCAGATCACTGTTTTACTTAACAGAGGATCTTGACTTAGATGTTAGGTATTTTATCTCAAAAAGGAAACAAGGGTGCACATTTTATATAGGCATTTTTGAGAGTAGTTTATTTCCCCTACTGCTAAGCTTATACTGAAGTATAAGCTTTTATTACCATCACCATCAGTATTAAACAACCAGGTGACTAATTTTGTGGGGTTTTCTTTATGTGTTTCAGGAAAAAATGGTTCTACAAGGATACTCTTAAAACTGTACTGCATTTAACATGTTTTTTCTTTTCTTTTTCTTGACAAACGCTGTAAGGGTTTATAAAATTATTGGAGGTACCAAAGGAGATTAAAAATGTATTTTGCCTTTGATTTGTTTTATTATACAAGATCATTCAGAATTTAGATTACTCAAATAAAAAAGACTGTTATAATTCCCTTTCAAAATATTATTTGCCTTTAAGTTTCTACCACATCTCATTTCAGAAAGAACTGTAGCCATTTTATAAAATTTTTGAAATGGAGGTTCAGAAGAAAGATTTATCACAGCATGGGAATTTGTAGTTTTCTATTTTCAATGTATTATGGTTTCATTTATTGTACTTGCTTCTTTTCACTCAGCAAAGCCTGATTCACAGTTTCAGCCTTCCCTATTGAGGCTATAGATGTTTAAGCAGCTTATATTTGTTGCTGACAAGAAAACTATTTTAATGAAATTTACTTTAAAACTCAGTGCTTTTGAAACACCTGTCATTTTTTCATCAATTTGTGGGGATGAAACTGACAATTTGTTTGGTATACATGGATTATCTTAGCAGTTCCCTTCTTACAGGCCCAATTTCATTTGACTTTAAATTTGTGTTTGTGCTTTAGTAACAGAAAATCAGATAAGACCAATTTAAGGTTGGGCTTTGTTTCCTACGGTAAATTGGATTGCTAACACCCTCCCTTGTACTTTCTCCTTTGCGAAGGAACCAATATTCCTGAAATGTCATATGTCAAGTCTTGTTGTTGGGCAGATTCTTCAAACAGTTTTTGAGGATGGAGGAATTGAGAAAAAGAATTTTATAATTCTGGTGATCAAAAAAAATACTCTTTTCAGTATTATTTTGGAGTTTATCTAAGATACCCATCTTTGTTTTCTTTTACTTTCAAATCTCCTTTGAGATGAAACATGTTTTAGTTTTCCTTTTGGAGTATGCAGAGACAAATACAACCACATTATTTTATTTAATAAGGTTAATCCAAGAAGAGAAAGAGTCGACAGAACTGCGTGCCGAAGAGATAGAGAACAGAGTAGCTAGTGTGAGTCTGGAAGGCTTAAATCTAGCCAGAGTCCACCAAGGTACCTCCATTACTGGCTCAGTGACAGCATCGTCACTTGCAAGCTCATCTCCTCCCAGCGGACACTCGACTCCTAAACTCACCCCTCGCAGTCCAGCCAGGGAGATGGACAGAATGGGGGTTATGACGCTGGTAAGAAACTTTGTGATGCCAATTTTAGATGTGAAGTTTCTAGTATTAATTACTTCATATTTTCACCGTATGAATGGCTTATCTCTCTGATTCTTTATTCACTTCATCATATATACAGATATTAAAATACTTAGAATATGGATGTTTGGGTGGGTTTGGGTTTTGTTACTGTGCTTTTGAGCATTGCATGATTCACCAGGGATATAATGATCTGAGGATCAATGGCCTTCAGCACACAGGTGGTGGAATTAGTAAAAAGAGAACTGATCACTGGAATACTGTAATTACATATAACTACGTATTAATTTACTGTTTAATTAATTAAACTGTAATTAATTTATATGTAAAAATATTTACTAATTAAAAGCTCTGAAGTTATACAGTTATTACACAGCCATCTGTGGAACTATTGCTGAGTTTAAACCTCCAAGGAATGCCTAGAAGACATTAAAACCTTCTACTACTTCATACATATAATCATTAGGATATACTTCTATATTTGGTATACTCTTTTGTACTTGCAGCATGCATTTTTCATGACAGTGTATCAAGGACTTGAAGTGCTTTGTTTCCCAATAATTAATTTAACTGATATATTTCAACATTACAAGCAGCACACAAACAGATACCAAGCCATCAAATTATCATGCAAAGCATTTCTAACATTACAGTACCCTTGAGGACATATTCTGAAATGGCTGGTTGAAAAGGGGTTTGCAAAAATTTGCATTTTGGACCTAGACAAAAATAAACAGTACAACAGTCAAGTAAGTGAAGGTAGTATGTGTTGACATACTCAAGATGTACAGCTCTGATATTCAGTAGAGTGCAGACACAGAGTTTGTTGTCCAGTCTGTGCTGCAAGCCAGTCTGGATCCTGGACAAATTCATCCCTTTAAGCACTAGGAGAAAATCAAAGCAGCCCACTCTGCTGATCTTCACATACAGGGAGGAGAACAGGGTATGTGTAGCCTCATTTTTTTTTTTTGCTCTTTCTCCAATAATCGTAGTGTCACCCATATCCCCTTATGGCCCATTCCTGGGAAGCAGCAGCACTGGTTCCCTATGGAGCCTCTCAGCAAAGGGGAAATGAGCCTTGATCTCAACCAGAAAGCATAAATCAGCTCTTCTTGCAGGAGAAGGTTGCTCAGAACAGCTGGGAGTGGAGCCTTGCTGTTTATTCTGCTTTTCTGGGAGTACGGACTTCTGTCTTACCATCATCTAGCTGACTACTCCCTTTTCCTGGGAGCTGACAACTACTTATATCCACCCCTACTTCTCCCAGTTTAGGATGGTGTTTGCTGCCTTCTTGGGAACTAAAGACACCAGAGTGGAGGTCAGGGCTGGCACTTGTGGCAGGCTGTAGCACTGATTCTCTGCTGCCCCCAGTTCCCACTGCCAAAGTGCAGAAATGAAAATATTGGTGGTGCAGACCATTGTGAAGGAGGTGGGTGCACAGACAGCTGTGGTGCCACACACTTCACTGAAGCAGCACCTTCCCAAATATGCAGTTTGGCTCCATTTCACCAGCTATTTAAACTAAGCCATCCCGCTACAGACAAATAGCAGTGGTTAAAACTGACCTTCCAGCAGACACCTGCACTGCCTGGTTGTCTTGGTTGGGACACAGCAGCTTTGGGTCAGTAGGTTGCTCAGATTCAAATACAAAATGACAGCACAGTCCACAACTTTGCTCACCCTCATCAGCCATTTCAGAACACTTCTGGACTGCACTGTTTCAGCAGGAGTTCATTGTTGAATACTCCTCCTTACTGACTGGGGACAGACACAAAAGGCTATCAGACACCCTCTAAGTAGAAACTTTGAGTTGGGAAGAGTTCTGTAGAGGTCTTGTCTCCAGAGCCCAAATTGCCAAACGATCCTGTAGAGGTTGGCTGGAGAAGCGGTACTGCATGAGTTTCCACAGCCCAAGTCCATACATTAATAAATTCTACAGAGTATCTTCAGCTTTCCTTGTATGAATGAGACATCTACCAAAAATAAAAATGAAAAGAGGGTGGAACTAGACACATTCTAGCAGCCTTCTTTTGCCAAATAATGCTGCAGTACAGAACATGGGTGAAATTGTATCCATTGACTGAAAATGCCAGTCACTTTAATGTGAGGTAACTGGAGAGAAAAACCCCTTTTTCAGGCATGGTATTTGCTGATGATATTTTGTGTTTATACTTGGTGAGACACCAATATATTTGTAATATTAGATAAAGCTAAAAAAACATATTAAATTCCCTGTGTTGGGGATAGTAGAAGGATTTATATGAAAACTCAGAAAAGTGCCACTATAAGCTTGCAATGCCCTAATGTTCGCTAAACTTATGAAAATGAAGGAGATTGTAACTTTAAAAAAAACTTGTTTTCCCTGAATGGCCTGTTTGTCAGGGGTTGTCTTATGTTATAACGCCAAGTGTATAGTTAGTATATTATATGGGTAGTTTTAAATTAATGAAATCTCTGCTTCCTACTTCTGAATGTGAGAAAAACAAATGTGTGGCATTTTGATATGCTTAAATAAGATTTATTAAATTCCTTTTTTGTTGTTGCTGCTTTTGTTACCAATCTAAGCCAAGCGACCTAAGGAAACATCGGAGAAAGGTATGATACTGTGTGTTTTTTTTAAGTTTGAGAGAGCTCATCTATCATATTCCTCTGCTAACAGTGTTCCTTGTCAGCCATTGCATCCTCCCACTCCTTTTTGTTTGATTCCTGAATATAATCATTTTAATTCTACCTGGAAAAGCTTGCAGGGATCACAGGTAAGCCACAGAATCAAGGCCCACAAGCAATACCTTGGCATAGTAGCCTCTACAGCACAAACTTAACGATATACAGGTTTTTTTAAAAAAAAAAAGTATGGACACAAAAGAATTACTTTCAAATGTATTTTGGCCATTCATCTTGCTGGAGGAACCAGAGTCAGATTACTTGAAATCTTCTGGAGGAATATAAAGTCGTTTACAGAATTGGTACTGAATATGGGATTTATATTTACATGAGACTGTATTTAAGATAAATCATTATATGCTGTGACAAAATTCCTTTTCTGTTCATGCTTATTTTCAAGCATTCTGGCCATGCTGTTAACAAGCTATGGAGAGAGTCATCCTGTTTCTGTCTCTATTTACTTTCTCCCTTACATCCTGAGAAACTTTATTTACTTGAACAATCCTGTTTAATGCAAGAGACCTGTTCATGTCTGAGGTTATTTTCATGTTTAGATTTTCACTGAATCAATCTGTTTGGCATAAATGGTATTAATTTCTCCAAGTGTGATTTCTTTTCTTTCAAATATGTACTGTATGCTGCCATATCTAGGCAATTGCTCTTTCCCAGTAGCCTCTTTCAAAAATAACAATCCTTACAATTTTCTCAAAAAATTGTACTCGAAACCATATATCTTTCAATTCACTTGACAAATTCATGCAGGATACATTTAAACTTTCTTGAAAAGCTTATCTTCTTTCAATGGAATCTCTCTCCCCCAGATTGCAGTAGTTGAAGAAGATGGGCATGAAGATAAAGCCACAATCAAATGTGAAACTTCTCCTCCTCCAACACCCAGAGCTATCAGAATGACTCATACCCTTCCCTCTTCATACCACAATGATGCCAGAAGGTAAGATGTTTGTAATAAATTGGCACTTCACAGTTTTACTGCTTATTATTCTTTTTAAAATATGCTGTTCTTTAACTATTCCAAAATGACCTGATTTTTTCCTGTTTCTTCTTGGCAATTGTTTCCCCTGCCATGAGAGAGAAAGCCTTACCCTTTGTCTCTTGCATGACCTGGAGAATGTTTGTCAATGCTAAAGTACATGCTGGATATTTCTGGTTTGAGGTACAGTTTTGATCACTACTAGAAACAGTGATACTGCAAATCCTACAAAGACAACCAGCAGGCTGATTCCTATATTTTTCATCAATTGTTCTTAGCAATTTAAAAAGATTTATTTTCAGCCTTTTTTTTTTTTTTTTTAATAAGATCCAGTCAGTCTGAGGGAGGAAAAAGTGATCTTGTATTGCTCTACATGTTGCTAAATCATTTATAGAAGAAGATATGATTGTGTCAGTTGTTGGGAGAACATAACTAAAGTATAACCAGTTAATTTGTTTGCAGAGCTCAGAAGAAAATAAAAATTACCTGCAAATGCTGGCATGTTATCTATTCCATTTCTTTATTATCATTTTGTAGTAGTTTGCCCGCTTCACTGGAGCCAGAAAGCATTGGTCTTGGCAGTGTCAATAGCAGCCAGGACTCCCTGCACAAAGCTCCCAAGAAGAAAGGAATCAAGTCTTCAATAGGACGTTTGTTCGGTAAAAAAGAGAAGGCTCGACTTGGACAGCTCAGTAAGGAATTAGTGGTAACAAGCCAAGGTCACCATTTCACAGTCTTTTTCCATTTTTAATTTTGCTTCTTTTCAGTTTCCGATTTGCTTATTTTTCTGTTTTGTCTAGCAGAACTTTCCCATTAAACTTCATTGCTATCAGCAATTTTATTTGTCAAGAATTTGCTATGACTATAATGCAAATGAAAGGAGGCTTCCAGCACAAAACTAGAGTCATCCTCTTCACTGAACCTACTGCCTCAATAGTCTCAAATTAGGGTAGAAGTGCTAACAGTGTACTCTCTAATAACCAAATAAAGAGGAGGTGAGAAAGTAGAAAGTAATAAACCACTGTAAGAGTTGTAACTATGTGCTATGGAAGGTCCTTGCAAGTAAGTGTAGCTGCTGTCCAGATTTCAGTGTGTCAATTGATGTCTGCTAGTGCTTATCACTGAATGTCCTCACCATACTCTTTCAATTACTTATGCTGCTCACGGCAACGCTTTGTTTTCTTCCTACTTCTGCCCTTTTCTCTTGCCGAGACCTTAGTCTAATTCATTCCTAGTAAAATTTTTTCCTCTGTGATTATTCCATAGGATATGTCTCTATGACATGCAAAAAAAAAAAAAAAAAAAAAAAAAAAAAGCATAACTATAAGCAATGGAAAGTCAAGCGAGAGTCTTCAGCAAAGGCTCATAGTCTGCATGCCCAGACAGGCAAATACATCCTTATCTACAGTCTGTATTGTTCTAAATTGGTCTAAATCTGATTTAGCTAGATTAAGGTTAGCATATAGACACATGCCAACACAAGCATCAAATTGGAATAGATGTGTCAGTAAAAGAGAAATATTAGCTCTTTGCTAGTCACGAACTGTCACATAGTATGAATTTGTGAGGCATTAAATTTTTACTGCCATGGTGACCACATAACACCTGTAAAAGAATTTTAAGGGTTTGCAGTAACTGTAAATGCTTAAGCAATATGTAAGCCTGAAATTAAAAAATACTGAATTCATATTAAAACACATCCTTATCACAACTAGCAAACCCATCGCTAAAATCGTACAGAATAAAGTAAGGTAATAGTTAGGTCAAAGTATCAGAGTAAAATCAAAGAACTGAGCATTCTGCATTTATACTCCAATATTTCTCCTCTCTGCCCATGAGAACCTTGTGCTCTTGAAAAAAAAAAACTAATTTCTAATCGCAATTTAAATTCCTTTTTTTCACACCATGGGAAGAATAGAACTGATTTATTCGGTATTTTTCATAGTTTAATCTATTTCAGAATCTATTAAATGAATCTCTTAAATACACCTGCATGTAACCATGTGCACTGATGGAGAATTTTATAAATTTAGACTACATTATTAATTCCTGTTTACTTTCCATAAAACAAATTTTCTGATATTGATGGATTATGCATAATAATCTATGATTTCACTGTAACTCAGGAACACAGAGGAAAAAGATGTAACAAATGTGTTAGCCTTCCCTGTAGTTCCTTGCAATGTGGAACAAACATAAAATAACAACTTTAAATATTACCTCAGGAGCCATGTAATCTGTCAATAGATTAATTTCTTAATACTCACCATGATTAATAAGACATATGTATAATTGGATAAAGCCTATTTGTAATCCCAACAGTAGCTCATGAAATCGCAAAAAGATATTAGTGAAAATTTGCAGTTAAATGAAATTTTTCTGGTTTACATCCTTTAGTTCCACAGCAAAGATTTCTGTAAAAAGCACATTTTAATTAAGCAAGCTAGGTTTACAAGTATGTATAAAATTAACAGTAGGACTGTTAACTGACTAAAAAGTGGGAGCAAAATATTTTTAGAAATTGAAGTGACATTGAACAGCTGAATTATAGGGTGTTTTTTCTCATCTTTTAAGATACCAGAAGAAAAACAAATATTAAGTGGCAATTGCCATTCAACAGCAGTACTTTAAAGACAAAACAAAATTTAAAAACCAGCATCATGGTAGTACTTGAATCAATTCCATGACAGGTACGCTATCTGTGCAGCGATATAATTAATAGTTCTATTTATAAGAAGATACTATATCACAGAAATTTAAATAGTAAGTCCTATCATTACTGCACTGCAGTATATTTGTACGGTTTTCATAACCTAACCTTATAATGCAAAATTAATAAAAGAATCTCATTTAATTTATTGCTTAAATTAAACATTCTAATTTGATATAGATATGTATTTCTTGTATTTTTTAATATGTAAAATACCTTTTTCTTCAATAGCTTGTCAAATACTAAAAAGATAATAAATGTAATTTTGAGCCTCAGAAACATTAATTCATTTTCCTATATGCATATTTGCACATGCACACAATTACAGTTAAAGGAACACTTTAAAAGTTTATGTCAATGAAGAAGATATTAGGGATATAAGTACACATAATACTTCTGTAACTAATACTATAGTATCTCTAAAATACCAGGTAATAGTTATTCATACTTAAGAAGCAATATTGGAACTTCCCAAGTTATATCACTAACTTCAGCAGCCCTGCAAAACTCTGAAAGCATTACCTTTCAACTGCTAAACTTGCCAGAATTTTTTTATTTTATAATTTGCTACCTTCAGTGTCTCTGCTAAATCAATTGTGTTATTGTTCAAAGGCAAGTTCATTCCTTAGGAGATCTTAGAATCAAGATTTCTAGATCCTTCACGATTTCTTTATGTTATTGGAAAAGGGAAAAGGAATGTTACAGGGAGCACAGGTTCCTTTTATTTATTGATTTATTTGATTGATTGATTTTGAACTCATCCAGTCTTCTTTCACTTGTGGAATACCACACTAGACACTTACATATTCTTCTTCCCATGTTACATTTAAAATATTCTCATCCCTAAAACAAACAATACATTGCAAGTATTTTTAGCCCTGCCCAGGCAAGCTGGTCTCTGTGGTGTATGCAAAGGTCAGCTTGTTAGGGAACATTTATTGTGGCCATCTGCATGCCTGAGATACTGACAGGCACAATCACCCTGGTTTATTCAAAGGGACAGATGTGTTTGTCTTACGGTGAAGTCTGTTATGCCAAGAATACTTTCCAATCTGTGATAAACCCTCATTGTACTGCACTCATACCATCTCTGTCTTAACATACTGTGAGCTGCTCTCTCAGAAAGGTGTGGTATATTGATACAGCAGTTTGCTAAATTAAAAACTTACTCCAGAGTCTGCAATAAACATTTCATGAGATATTCTGTAAAACTTTGAAAGGCAGATGAAGTAAAGCAAAGTATACATTCATGTTTAAGGTGTTTGTGAATTGCATGCATCGTTCTCGTCATAAGACTTGCAGAAGTTGTGTCCTCTTTAATAATGAAATGTGTATAGACAAGCAGGAGTGTTAAAACTACACCTGCTTTGAAAGGACAGCTTAAAGCCAGTCTTTTCTAAGTTAACATCATAAACATGATGCAGCAGTAGGTTTTGTTCTCACTTGATAGAGGTGCATGTAAATGTTACTTGTAAAAAGGAGTGAGGCTATTTCACCATGTAAAATTTATACATTGTTTTATGGTTAAAATCAATGAATCAGAATACTATGCTTTAATTAATTAAAAATAATTTTATTATGCTTTCTTAATTATACCAGTGTTTGCTCTACAATTGTTCACTATCTATTAGCTGAGAAATGAGAAGTTGCCATTGCCAAATGGAGTCAAGCACCAACATTTACAGTACTGTTGTCTTCTTTCTTGTGCCAGTTACACACTTTCTGTATGTGTATATATGAATAGCAGCACAGGAGGAAAGCAGCCCTGAAGAAGTGCTGCAGCCCCTCTGTCTGCACACATACATTCAAATGAGAGGACAGTATGGAGCCAGGGCCAGGAGACCATACTGACAGCTCCATGAGCAGGTCATTTCTTCCTTGAATCCAGGCAGCGACAAAAAAGTCTGAGCGTCTTTCCACTTCTGCACTAGGAAGGTCACATTAATGGACATATTGTATGATCAGCATGGATCATACAATAGCAGTCATGTCCTTAGTTTACAGTATGATTTTATTTTGGTCCAGGTGTCCTTGCTTGCTGCAAGCTTCCCTTGTCACTCTATGCAAGTTATTCAAGTTCCCATGACTTTGACAGGAATTAGATGCCTACAAGACACCTCCAGAGAGACCTATGAGGTTTTTTACTTCTCTGACAGATTCTTTATGTCATCTCTAGCTTGGGAGTTAGCAGGGATAATGACGTCAAAGACTCAGACTGTCTATGAAAGCAAAACAAAAGCTTTAGTATTAGGAGACTAAGTGATGCCGTATTGTCTATAATGAGGCAGTTTTGTTTGTATATTTCCCAAATAAGATTTAAAAATTGTGAGAGCCTTGCTTACTTAGGACCGTGAGTCTGAGCCTCCAGAGGCAAAGAAAAACAGGCAAAGGAGATCAGGGTGCTCTTCTCATACATTTCTGCTAAACGCAAGGAGGAGAAGGCGGCAATTTTCACCTCTACTTCTACTCTTTTCCATGTAGTAAACACTCGCCAGAATTTACTTTTGTAAGTGATAGCTGTTCATTCACCACAAACACCAGATGTCATGGCTTAAGGAAATGAACACAGATGATGGTGGCAGGTGGGAGGGGGATTGAAGAGTTGAGAATGGAACAACTGAGAAAAAGCTATAGGAAAATCCGGTGGGATTTGTTTTGTTTTGTTTTCCAGGAGGTTACATGGAAACAGAGGCAGCAGCTCAGGAATCTCTGGGATTAGGCAAACTTGGAACCCAAGCAGAAAAAGACCGAAGACTAAAGAAAAAGTGAGTACCTTTTTCGTGTGACTTTCATTGGCTCAAACTTGATTCAAATGTCAGATTTTGTGTTTGCTTTACACAGACATGTAATGACAAGCAAGATCATCTACTATGGCACTTTAGCACTTAGTGTGGTTTTTTTTCCAGCATAGAAGTTTTTAAAGCTGCATATGAAATATAGTGAAAAATATTTAGTCTGTCAATTGTACATTATTGTTTCATTTGTGAAAGAAGATAGGTTTATGAGAAAGAGACATATTCTATTTCACATCGTGATTAATTCCATGCCTTTTGCCTTCCGTGCAATTATTGAAAACTAGGCAGGCATTTAATGACTTACTACATAGACTTTTTTCAGAAGGGAGAAAAAGACTTTCTGCATTATATATTGGACACATGATAATTTCTGTCTATAGAATTCAAAGGCTCCCCATAAACCCGAGCAGCTTCGCTTTCTTTTTACCTGTCAGCAAATGGCAACCTAGCTTCTTTTTTTTTTTTTTAATTTGCATAAATTATATAATAACTTAATGGTGTCTTTGGTGCACCTCTTGTAAAACCAGTACACTGACTCATAGTAGCTGCCAGGAGCTATGGAGAACTATTAAAACACAGATACAAACACAAAAGAAACCTCTTGGCAGCATCAGTTCCAGTGTAATTAGAGGGTGTCAGAGAAATAAAGATGGTACTTAAAAATTACTTTGCAGATCCATCCTGAAAACAAACAGGTTTGGTTTTCATCCATAACCATTAAATTTAGTGCTATTATTTGGATTCTGAAAGCTTCATTTTTAAAATTTGCAGGGGTTTTTGGTTTCTTTCAGTCTTTAACGTTCCTTTGCAAAGTTTGAAGAGAATTTGCAAGTCTAATCCAAATAATTCAGTCATAATGTTTCAGGTTCTCTTTAAATTTTAAATTTATATGTAGAATATTTTTAATCGCTACTTTCATATCAAGCTCCTGATGAAATATAACTTTAAATATACACATCCATGGAATATACAGATGTGTTCCATTCAAATCAGTCTTTACTTAGCAATTAAAGATAGAGAAGCAGTCATTGTGCTAACTGAGAGGGAAGAAACATTTTAAATTCAATTAAGAAATTTACAATAACATTCACAGGGATAATTAAAGTTGATGAGTCGTCCCTGTATTTCTTATCTATGCATTTTTATCATTCAGTCATTTAGAAATATGTGGATGTAAAAGGTATGTTACTATACTTTTTTACTAAATCTATAAAATGTCTTTGAGACAGTCATTGTAATTTGTAAAGAATATCATTGAATTTTCAGCAGCCTATTTTTTGAAGGCCCTATTTTTCTTCCAGCTCTAAGGACTGAAGGTACCACAGTTTCAAAATCACTTTGAAGAGACAAATGTCTTCACTTTGTTTGCTTTCTCAAACTAAATTATAAGTTCAAAGAACTAAATAAAATAACCTAAGACTTGACACACCACTGCATTCATGACATGACTACTTCATATATGAGAGTGCCAACCAGTTTATGGTCTGGAAGTAGTAGGTGTGCAGGTAATCTGTTATTAGACTTCTGTCTAATCTCACACAACCCGAGTTTTCCATGCTTTCTGCTTTTCAAGTCTTTCCTTTTTTTTTCTCCTGTGTCTGTCTGTCCTTGGATTAGATTCTTTATGAATTAGATATAATCAAAACGTTCTCTGCTGGAAGGAGAGGAATCGTTCCTTTGTGACTATGAATATTCACCTAGTCTGAACTGCATACTATTTATCCTAAGTATATGTTATATACCTATGTCATGAAGACTTTCCATTTTTTTCCCCTGTTCCTTTAGATTTATCTGTCTTCAGAGTTTCTCATTTTGGAATCCTTACAACTGCTTTTAAGATTCCTTTTAATTTAAGGACAGAGAAAGGTTAACATACATTGCTAGTTTATATATATATGGTATAGTTGTAAAGGAACTGTAATATAGGAAAAATGTAATTTTTTAATTAAAAATTTTGTTAGACACACACATGAGATTCTACCGAATTATAAAAATCATTAGGGTGCCAAGCTATCAATAGGGTATAAGAGAATTAACACTTCCTTATAAAACACGCAGTCATGTATTTGCATGTTTTACCTTGGAAAGTATTAAGTTGAAACAGTCCAGAAAGTCAGTTAAATGAAAAGTTTGTCTCAGTAAGTCAGATTCCTTCTAACCAACACTTAACAACGCATAACTCCCTCTGGAAGTAGAGCCTTCACATATACAGTAGTTGCAGGATTACCAATCTGGGTAAGGTAAATTAAAATACTATGCTGTGTAACATTAAGGGTGATAGTAATGTATATAAGGTCTTTATAAGAGGTAATAAGATAAGTCTGAGCATCGTATGCCATCTTGTGATGTAGCAGTGAGATTTACATTCAAGCTTTTGATTCCTTTTTGCTGCTAAACAAAACTGCCCTACGAATGCTGCAGAGACAGTGAGCCCCCAGTCACTGGAACAGAGCGAGCAGAGCACTTCACCTTGTAAGAATTTCTATGGCTAACTTAGGTTAGGACATAAAGCCCCAAGAGAAACAGGGCCACTGACAGTGTAGTTAAAGGATAGGCTAAAGCAGAGAAGCACTCCTTTGTATTACAATTTGGGGGTGTGAGAGCTTCACTTATACTGACTTTGTCACTTCCTTAAAAAAAACCTCCAAACCCCACCCCACCCCACCCCCAAAAAAACCCCAAAAATCCCCACAAAAACCTCAAAATGGCATCTCTCCTAGACGTGAAAGCAGAGGTCTGGTTCATCAGTGATCAACACATCAGTACTGTGAGCAGTATGCATGAGTTTCACCAGAGCGCTTTGAGTTAGTAAATTAAAATTGTATAGAAGTGATTATAAAAGGATGTATTCCTGTTAAAATGCTATCCATGGTATTTATTTCAGTTGAATTAATATCTTAAATGAAAACTATCTTAAAATGCTGAATCTCTAATTTTGCATTTTTGAACATATTCAACTTCATCAGTTATTCAGCAAGGGTGCTCCTACCCCAGGGATGAAGCACGATTTTTCAAATTGTCAGCTGCTGCAGCCAGTAGGTACTAAAGGTCCACCAGGTCTCCTGGCCTTCTGCTCCCTGAGTAGCAAGCACGTACACTGAGCCTGTTCTAGCCTTGTGGAGTTACAAACACACTGCAGCATGCTATAGTATTTTAGCGCCATTTATATGCATGGAATAGATTACTGAATAATACATTTCCCTCTGAAAAGTTTCATGAGGGAACATAATTCTGGAGACCAGTTCTCTCTCTGGTGATTATAGTGTCATTAACCCAAATTTCAATGTTTTCCTCCTTCTTGCTTAGAAGATGCTATTTAGATGTAAAATTTCATTCCATTTCAATTGACTACTTAGGCATCATTAAAATTTAATTAGTAGTTTGTCTTAATGATATGCTAGACATTTATAAACCTCAAACAAGAGTCTCTATTAATCCAACATTTGTTTATTACAGTAGATTTATTAAGAAGGCATCAAAGAGAAATTAGGGAAGCTGTGCAGAATTTTTAAATTAGACCCAACATGTTCCTAAAATAATCTGAAAAGATGAACTTAAGTTGTCTGGTTCATCCATAGATGTTTACTCTCAGACATTAAATATATGACAGCTCTAGTTAACGTTAAAACTTTTAAAGTCTTGCTATTTGTAAATTGAACGTGGAGTCCTAGAAAACAAAAAAAATAATGTCAGGGATATTTGGAGCATTTAAGGTATTATTCCATTGTTTGGTAAAAATAATTGATGTCAGGTGTGACAAAGGATAATGCACTGCATTTTTTTAATTTAAATTAGCCTTTTAACTCTGCTTCACTTGTTCTATACAAAAGCTGTTAATATTTTGTATATAATGTCTTCTGCCTTTTGTCTGATTCTTAGAGCCTGTTTGCCTAATGAGTAACTTCTTCAAGAAAACTCAAGAGTTTAGGACTAAAATTATTAATGGCACTGATACCCTCTATGTCACCATTACCTTCATTTAAGTGTCCTAATGGTTCCAATAATTTGCACTCATCTAAATCATAAATTTTGATCAAGGTATACTTTCCAGAAGGCACCCATCACTGAAATGAAGAATGGAGCTTTTCTCGTAGTATTTTTTTTCTAGTGATTAACTAGTCTCCCTCTGAAAAATGGTTACTTAATTTCCAATTCTGAATTTTGTAGTCAACTTCAGCTACCATTTATCTGTGACAGTGTATACGCTATCCCAGCTGTTCATAGCATCATCTCTCGTGGGTATTTTTGCACCAAATAATATGACTGTGCACAATAACTTGGCCTTGGCATTTGCTCAGCGTTGTCATGATAGCCCAAGCTGGGACTCAGCATAGGGTGTTTCAGGTCAGTCCAGTTTCTATTGCAACACATAAAGGTTTGCAGAGGGTTTGGACAGAGACATAAGTACCCCCTGTATAGCAAAGCTGATCAGCGTGTATCCTACAAAATGATTCATACCTCAGAGAAAGGGTAGATATAGCACTGTGCCTAAAATCAAATATTCTGTATCTCCCTTAAAAATGCATATCCCCACTGACCTCACCTCGGGTAGAAAATTAAGACAGTTAATGAAAGCTGTATAAATGTTTGACTGTCCTTTTCACTAAAACACCATATGAGGAACTCTTTATAAAATCTTCTTTAACAATGAACTCAGCAAAACTTGAAATACTATCAACCAATATAGCCACGTTTGCTTCCCTTTTTGCTGTACCTGTCCTAGTGAACGTCGATTGTGTTCTCCTTGTCTACAGTTTTTTTCAGGAGTTATGTCAAATAATCCTTAGCCAAAAGCCTCACCGATGGCAAATACATCTCCAAAGAGTCTTGCTTTGTCTTCCAAAGTGCCGTATAGCTCTGAGTGCCAGTAATGTATATCCTTTTCAAATGTAATGTTTGATTTGATCTGCAATATGCAATGGAACAGCAAATAAGAATCTGCTTGTAGAAGGGAGCTGCTGAGGAAAGACAAGACATGTCTTCTATGTTGCATAAAAGTATGTAATGATTTTTTTTTTATAATCAGTGATATTTCATAGGATGTGTTTAATTCATCCTGTGCAAAGCACTAACATAAGGCAAGATTCAAGACTAAGTGCTATGTAGTCCTAGATTTGACCTTGTGCATGCTGCTAACACAGTTTGAGATTGCCCTATGCCATTGCTTCCCCAGCAATCCCAAATACAAATCTTCGCCATGAAAAAAAACTTTGCATGCATGTCATCTAGTCTGGATCATACTGACAGGATTCCAGCCCAGAAGCTGATAAATTCCCCAGTTTATTATTTTGAGTGTTGGAATAACAATCACAACTTACCTCATAGCTGATGAAATAACTGCACTGTGTCATAATGCCATCACTCAGAGTCATCTGGCAGTGCAGAGCTTTAGCTTCACTGTTTCTTCAACTTTGTTTGATTTGATTCTGGAGAGGAATCTATTAATTCAACATTTTAAAAACAAGCATAAGATGTGAGGTTTCTATTTTCCGACGGAAAAAAAAAAAGTAAACCTTTCTTTCCTGTTTTGGGGAGATTTACTCCATAGGCACAGGTGTGTGTTTGCCAGATATAGCCTCCCACCTTCAAGTGGATCGCATAAAAGCCTTGATATACCAGGACACGTATATAAGCTTGCATACATGAATAAAGACTTGTAAAATCGAGGCCTAAGTAATTTTCATATGTAAAATTATGGTGTAAAAAAAAATAAATTCATATTTGTGGCCTTATCATTAACCTTGCAGAGAGAATTGCAATGCTGTTAAGTCTCAGATGACTACAGTGACATACATATTAAACAGCAGTAACTTCTACATGATCAGAAGAGCATGTTGTATTAACTGGCTCTTCTTCCTTTCTAACTAAAAAAAAAAAAGAGATATAAATGTTGGCAAGTTCCTTTGATAAATTTCTTTGATAAATTTGACCAATTCCTCGTTATGCTTCAGCCCTATGCTTTTGTTGGTTTTCAGTTGTATATATCCTTCAAAAATTGGCAGGTGATAGAGAGAAGTCACAAAAAATAGGCCTCACATTGTGGTTATCCACACTTAAATAAAATCAGTAAAAGAAAAAAGAACACTGTGGCTTCCATTTTTTTATGGGCATATCTAACTTTTAGATTCCTGTCAACAGGCTACTTGAAAAAATGTCTGTGTAGACCTTTTGTGGAATAAGAGTTTGAAACACTGTAGTTATCATTTAGCTGTTCTTGAATCCGCACAATGTCCATTTAATTAGGCTTTATGTGTGCAACTGTAATTAGAATTTGACATAGTGTATTTGTGACTAGAAATAAGCTCTCTTTGCAGTATACAAATAGGTGTTTCCTAGTAATTTTCTTAATTGCACACATTTTGATAAAATTAATCCAATTGGTTTAATTAAGAACTTTTTCTGTGCCATCCATCTAATGTTCCTATATACTTAAAGTTTACTAAACACCATTATATCCTAAAGGTACATGATTCATTTTTTTACAGTAGCACTTAAGAATATAATGCTTTTTTTTTTCTCCAATCTTTTACTTACAGATTCTTCAGAAAAATTCTGGTTTTGCGTTTAATTTCTTCCCTTCTTATCTCATCTATGAGAAACTAACTGATGTTAGTAGTTTTCAGATTGATCTTTAGTTCTTCCTCTAATTCTAGCAAATAACACTGTCTTCAGTAGCTATTTATTTGCTATTTTCTTATTCCAGTGGAGGAAGGAGTGGTATTCAGTGCTCTGATATGTCGTTTAGGATTGTCGGCTGTGTCCACCATGGTGTTCTCTTGGCTGGATCGGTGTCTAATCCTTGAGACATACATAAAGATGAATTCTCTTTTTCAACTTAATACCTTTAGCAAACATTTTTAACACTATCTGGAAGATCCTTTCAAATCATTAGTCAGTCAAAGCTTTTGCAATGTTAAAAATGTATCTTGCTATTTCGTTAGATACTTGGAGCCTTTTTAGCATTACAAATGTAAGGATATATGGGTATTTCTCTTGCAGAGATTATTAAACCTTACTCAGATTATTCTGAAGATTGAAAAAATTGATACAACATATTTTATGCTATGTCTAAGTTAAATATTTATTTTTTTAAAATCTTGTATTTTAAAAAATAGTATTTTTACCCTTTGCCAAGTTTTTTTTATTCTTTTCCTCATAAAAGATAAGGATATGTGTATCAAGTTGCACGTTTTTGATCAAACAAAAGCTAGACCAAAGCCCCAGTCCTTGACTTATCTACATGTATAGGCCTATCTATTACAATTGTGGATAAATATAAGCATCTACCCTCATGCATGCAGCTGTCTCTCTAAAAGATGATCTCCAGCAGATGCAAGTGTCTTGTCAGATTAACTGTAGAAATAGGATTTAAGGGAAGAATAAGTAAAACACAGCAGAGGAAAACCAATTCTACTTAACTTTTAGTTTAATGTATGTCTAAGGAAAATAGTGTTCCTTCAATAAAATGCTGATAAAATGGTTGTTCTATAAAATGGAGAAGGCTAGAATTTAAAGATCCATTTTTTCCTGCTGTATTTTATTATTCTGCATACAAGATGCTCAGGAAGTGAAGGAATGTCCCTTGATCCTCTGCTTCTATAATGGGGGAGACCGGAATGGCCTTCAGGTCCCATAAGTTATCTCCAAGCAACTGCAAATTGCCAACTCATTAAAGCCGACAGAAAATTACTTGCATTCCAATTAATCCCCCTCTTTATTTCTCTCTACCCATACCCAAAGGAGTATTCAGGGGAAGATGTAAGAAGTGGGAATTCTGGTTCAATAGGCTCTAGAAGGTCCAAAATTAAAAGCTTTTCCAGCTTTTTAGTTAGCTCAGTAGATTCTACTGAGCTAATTTACAGTTAGCTCAGTAGAAAAGGAGCATGAATCATGAAAGTGTATTCAGTTCTAGTGCTACTTCCATCAGATTTGGTAACTGAATAGTTCTCTAGTCCTTTATTTATATTGCATACCTTCATTGTCCTTCCCTTCCTTTATTTCCCTTTCTTAAGCTTTCTGTGTATAAATTTGTCGTTTGTTTCCATCTACTTTTCTATATCGCCCTTTCTCTTCTTTCTCCCAGCTGTTCTGCTGATCTCACACACATGAAAACCAAAATTTAAGATATTGAAACCAGGGCCCTGCGGAACTCACTGAAGTGTCTGGAACCTCTTCTTTTCACCCCCACATTTTCTACAGCTATGTCTACCAAACATTTTTATATCTCTGTAAATCATTTGTTAATAGAAATATAATATTCTGAGATGTCTGAGTTTCATTCAGGCATATAATTTTCTTTTTATGATGGCAATTAAAGGAAGCTGAAGAAGTTTATTATTGGCAACAGCATCCTGCTTTCTCCTATAGATAGTGTTACTAAATATATTGGCAAGAATAGGTTGCCTAGAGGGCAATTCACTCATACTAGTATGGGTACTGATCTAATGTTAGTATGACTGCTTAAATTAAAACACTGCATGGCATAACTAACTATTACAAATGTTAGTCACCTATATACATAAACTCTGCATAATTAAGGGGAAAAAAAGAACCAAAAAACCAACAAAAAACCAAACACCACAGAAACCCCAGTCTAGGTCATTTATCATTACTATGAGCTATTTTGCTAAAATATTAGTGACTTCCACATAGAAAAGTAAACCTTGGAACTTACTTCATTCAATTTTACTGTGTCTTTATGGTAATTTGCTTAAATCCAGAGGTTTGGGATTTTCAGGATTTTTGATGTTACGGAAAAATCATTATGAAATCATTCAAATCTGGGTGAAATGCTTTGATTTGAAAATCTATTCAACATTCACTGTTTACAGTTCTTTGACACAAATATGTATTGTACATGGAAGATGTGCTGTGCTAAGTGGTACCTAATAAATAACCAACATCAGCATAATGAAAATCTAATTTGAACAGATGTACTTGCTCTTCACAAGAACATTTAACTTCTTTAAAGCATTCAAAGACCAGTTAGAAAGATTTCTGTAGTTATAATGGTGGTGGTATTTTACCTATCATATGATTATTTTTTTTTTTCGGGACTACTATATGTTCATTAACATTTATGTGCTTTTTTTTTTCCATTAATCTCTCTCCATCTCATGAAAAGCATATCTGGGTAAGTTAAAACACCATGGCTGCTGAACATATTCATTTTCAGCACCATGTTTATTTTCTATGTTTTCTTCTTATTTCTTTTTGTTCTTCTGTGAACATTGCAGAAAACTAACTCAAATGAAACCTTTCAAAGTATTCAAAATAACGGTAACCTGCGAAAGCATATGCAAGTACAGGTCAGGACTTGCTTGTGCAGGGCTTAACAGGATAGTTAACTACATTGAGAATAACTTCTGTCATTTTTTTGAAATAAATGTGTTTTAGAAAGTATGAAGCCCAGAATCACAAAGATATTTGAAAGTTTAAGTCAATAGAAAAATTTTGATTGTGAAGGCCTAGACTAACAATTGCTGTTAAGGCATAAATTAAATTAATTAAATCACAGAGGACTCCAACTCATAAACACTCCAGTAATCTGGAGAAAAAAAGTCCTTTTTTTCTGTTTGAGCCTTCATGCTCTGTAGTCATACAATAATATTTCATTTGTGTGTATAACTTCCTATTTTCTTTTTTACCAGTTCATTTTTTTTTTTTTATGTTTGGGCTTTGGGTTTTTGGGGGTTTTTTTAGTAGTTAACCTGATAGCAAGTTTAAAACCTTCACCTCCTCTTTTATCTATCATATAAATGTTATTTTCTTCTTGAATAATTTTTGGGTCTCGGGGAGAAAATTTCCTCCATTCAAAGCATATATGCACTATAACTTTCTAAAGGTGTAAGGATAAAAAACTCAAAGAGAACAGGGATTACCACATTAATTTAGAATATGTGATTATGAAATAGTGTTATAAAAATAGATTTGATAACATTTAATCAATCTGGGCGCTCCAGGGGTCTTTAATGTTGTACAGTACATTCAATATTGCAAGGCTATCTATTATGCAGGTCTATTTCACTGGTGGTTGTTTGGTTGTTTTTTTTTTAATAGTGGCTCTCTACAGCTCTAATTTGTTAGGGTCTGTATTAAGCATTCCTGAACATGCCCCACTTTGTTTAATATACATCTTCAGAAAAAAGAATGCTGCCCTTCAGTTTGCATACGCTTAAAATGTACACTGTTAAATGTGCTTTGCTAATCTGTGTTATCTGGGTTTATGTTAAATTTATCCTTCCCGATTTTATAGATTTAAAAACAGATTTATTAGCTGTATCTTGATTTCTGTTTCAGTCATTTTTTCTGAAAACTCCTTAAAGTTTGATATAAACATTTTGTAAAAAAAAAAGGGAATTTAATTTTGTCCATTGTCCTGTCTGACTATAATATCGAATATCCAAAAGGAGAAAGAATGAAGATTTCAAATGGTTTAAAAACCAATCACTTAAGTGCCAAAGCTGAAATAAGATCTGGCCTAATTTTTAGTTAGTGCAGTCAGATGGATCCTTTCAGATTAAATTAAATCAAATTAGCACTGTATGGCAATATCAAGTCTGAGTCTCTTCTCCCACCACCACCACCACTTTAAAAACATCTATACTATTGCAGAACAAAAATAGATGAAATATAGCTTCTTATTTTTTATTAGACACTTATTATAATTATGAATTTATACAAATGCAACTACCTTTTGTCATGTAATGGTCTTAGCTACAGGATTCTAGACTCTTGACTATTTATCAAATGACAGTAGTAAAGATGACATTCAAGACCATATTTATACATTAGAAATCCTCTCTCCTGAATTTTGAAGTGTTTCAATGTATGTTACCTTTCAAGAGGCAGGTGCATTTAATTTTAATATTATGATATGAATATGAAATCATAGGATTACTCAGACAAATACAGTATACTTGGTCTTTCCTTTCTGTCTATTTCTCTTCTAGAAACTTATCAAGTATATTTTGTTGTAAACTAAACATTTTAATATTGATAATAATAAAAGTGATAGTGTCAGTAATAATAATAATCAGACGATCTGCTAGGTAAACAATTTCATCTGTTGTCTTCTTAAGAAAATGTCTGGGAGTAAAGGCCATTTCATAAAAATCCAAATTAGCAATTAGGCAAATTTTTTTTTACAAAATCTGCTTGTATTTTACAAACATGATTTGACGTTTTACTTCACTGTGCCTCCTTTTCAATTTATTTCACATTTATGATTACATTTTAACTAAAAGACATTACAATATGCAGAATATAATATCCCATGAGGGCTCTTCTCCACTAGAACTATCAGAGTAAATGCTATTATTTGCAGAAATACGAATATCTGTGCTGAAACACTGTTCAGGTTTCATCAGGACAGTGTCTGGACTTTGTGTACTACACAGAGCATTTGCTTTATGTGTATCAGAAATACTATGCTGTTATTTGTTGTTTGCTTCATAGGGGTAGCCTCATCTTTGTAAGGAAAATTGAATGTCACTGAATGACATGTTTTAAATCAAGATCTTGTTAACTTCCCACACATGTCTATTTAAAGATTATTCTTCTTTTAATGAAGTTCATTGAGTTTTATGCAATGAGTTGGTTAGGGCTATCTATACAGGACTAGAATTTTCCTGGTGCAAGGGAAAGATAAATATAAAATAGAAAATTTGCAAAATAACAACATAGTTTTGCTCTTATCATTTTCCCCTTCCTTTTGCTCCCATGTACCTCTGTCGTCCAGAGGGATACTGAAGCATTCATAGTCCGCATAGTATGAGACAGCTGTGCTCTCATCTTGATAGGTTGATTTGGGCAGCTGCACCTGGCTCTCAGCAAAATGGTGCCAAAGAAAATGGCCCAGTGTAATGGTATCTTTAGGAAGGAATTTTGGGGACGATTAGACATTAGAAGTCAATGCTAAGGAGGCAACCCTGCTTCTCTGACACACAACTCTACAACACAACTTGATGTGATTTTTCTTTTCTGTCTTTGATAAAAGAGTGAAGACAGCCTACTTTATGAGGCACTCTTTCTAAAACAAATACAAGCATATCTCAGATTTTGGATGAATGCTAAACAGCTGATGTTCACCAAATTTCCTTGCTTTGCAAAACCAGGCTCAGAGTGATGATATCTTTTAAATAGGATATTGCACTTCCTCCCGTAATGTCTCCAGGAAGCAGATTTTATTCTTGAACAGTAATAATGTTATATTTAAAAATACAGCTTTAATTTGGAATTCATTTCAGTGGTAGTAAGTGGTTTAAAGCCCTATCAGCAAAATAATAGCATTTATAGTAATGCCTAATTCATGTAAATTCTTGCTTATTGGTTTGTTTTCATATGTTGCCAAAAAACGAAATGAGCATGGAAATAATTACATTTTAATTCCCTACCTCCTTACCAATGTGAAGTGGACACATTATAACACGTAGTACTCTTCTGACAAAGTCTTAGGAGGAGAAAATCCCTACGTTCCCTTGTAAAGCATCTTCCAAATAAGAGAAACTGCGTAATCCTATTCACAATCTCCAAACCCTATCTTTGTAATGCAAGAAAATAAGATGAGCTTTAGCGTATTCATCTCTTCTTCCTCCTGTGATCAAGTGTATGTCTTTGTAAGGAAAACTGAACTGCAGTAGCCAATATTTGGCTTTAGGGACCTTCTGTTTTCAGGAAGCCAGTGACTATCCCACAAGGACAATAGTACATTCAAGCTGTTCCAAAATATTTGGGTTATATTCCAAAACAGGCAGATCACTGGATTAATTTTTCTGATAATTTGCACTATTGATCAAAGCAATATTTCCCCTGCCCACCCACCCACCCACCCCTTACATGGCACTTTGAACTTATTTTGAAAGAGTGGAGTGTTTTCTGTAGTGCTAGTTCATATAAAAAAAATCCCCAGAATTCTCTTTGACTGCTGACTGAAGAATATCTCTCTCAGTCAGAAAAACAGAAATTCTGGGTTTAGTTCTGGTTTAGAAAGTGAAGGTTCGTGTTCTTCATATCTTCTAGTGTGTATTAAAAAGTAGTCAAAGAATACTGTTCAGGAAGTAAAATATAATTTAAAGTAATCTTTAATATTTGAGAGGTGTTTAAACATCTAAGGGAAGGAAGCATAAATTCTGAGGCATAAAATTATTTTTTAAAGGGAAAGAAATATTATAAAAATACTTTTAGTCTTCCACACCAGTAAGTGAGGCACAGGCCTTATGATGGCTGTAGTCCGTGTGCATGTCAAAATATAGGATTTTAACTTTACACTAAAAATATTTTTAATCTGAAACACTTCTACATGCCAAGACCCTTTGGATTATGTTAATCATACTCTAGTCTTTGGCTATAGCATATACCTAGGGCATTCCATTTCTTGCCTGGCCCCATTTTCTTCAGGCAGAATCAACAACCACAGCTAGATTTGCTTCCAGCTCTGTGAGCCAGGCTGGCTCTGAGGTAACAGCAGTGCTTTCTGACTTTCAGAGGCTGTATTTGTTTGAGAAGCGCTGGAATAATGCTAAACTTCCACACCAAGCCTCAGGCCAGTTCAGATGTTGCAAAGTCACAGAAGACTGTCTAGAAATACATACTTTATAATTCCAGCATGAAGGAATTAAGTTTATCATGGAAGTGAGACCTTAAAGTGCTAATGCCTCTTCTGGAGGCACCTCGGTTCCTGAAGCCACACAGGGATTTAACACCAAATCAAAGAAATAGGCTAAAACTTTGTTCCCATCTCCTTGTAGACCATGTGCTGCTGCTGCAGGAGACCAACACAAGCAAAGGCAGCCAGTGGCCCTGAAAGACATAGCCTCCTTTTTTTACTTACTATGTTAGCCAGCCCTGCTCTTTCAGCTGGGATGGGTGAAAAGAAAAGCCTAGATAAGGAAAAATCTGAGGTCAGATTCCTCCAAGGACGGTGTCTCCATCTGCAGAAGGTGCAGATCCCTGGGCTTGGGCTGACTTTGGGGAAGGAGCAAGTTGCACAGGGTTTTGCACAGTTCATGCTCTGCCTTAGGTCACCAAAACCAGCCAGGTGAGGAAGAGACATCCCTGAAAGCTTGGCTCTCTTTCAGGGCAACCATGCCAGCTGTAGCCCTGTTGTGGCACATGATGGAGTTATAGCACTGCTGTAGCTTTGCAGGCACCCTGCAGAACCAACTCCAAGGGAAGGCTGCAACCCACATACCTCATCCACAGGTAGCTGGGAGGTGGCCAAGTCTGGACGTGCCTTAATTCTGCTTTCCTAAGCAGCTCAGTGTATATGTCTCCCTGGGAATATGGGATTCCTGCACCTCCACCAGCTACTGAAGGTAACATGGTGTTTGTATACCCAGAGAGCAACTTCTCATTTTACTGGGGATTATGCTTTCACAGAAAGCAAGGATAGCTCTACAATGTCTTTGGACATCTGAGTGACAAAGGATAAAATACGCTGCTAAAGATGTATGGGAGGAGAAGTCAGATTAACTTCGATAATGCTGTCAGGTATTTGTAATGTTACGTATTATTACGGCATAAACACAGAAAATCAAGCAGCTGTCTTTCTATTAATATCCAGAGCCAGGGACTTTATCATGTATGCAAAATGGATATTTGAGTTCCATTTACTACTAAAGCCAAATTCTCTCAATCTGGCCCCTTGGCAGTGCAAAAATCCCGGAAGGGAGTACTCCTTACAAGTAAGATCACCGCATCGCTTTTATCTCCTGTATTTTTATAGTACATATATTTGAAAGGCTGGTAATGCAGTTAAAAATTGCCAAGGGATAATTGAACCCCAAAGGCTGCAGTAGCGAAGGAGGACAGAGCAAAACTGAAGCTATAATTCCAAGGTTTCCTTGTTATATGGGAATGTAAGCAAATTTTAATACTACATTAGCATAGTCCCTGTCTAATTTGTTTTTCACTACAACTTCTTGCTGAGAGCATTCTTTTGTGTTTCACTCAGTAGGAGGCAGCTGAAAATATGTTGTTAAATACCAGGGAAAAAAAAGACTTCTGAAGGACTGCTTTTTCTATGCTGCCGCCACAGTGGGTTCTTCATTCCTGCTCCAGGAACAAAAATGTCTGGTCAAATGGTTGAATGTGTTTAATATAGACCATTTTCCTCATATTCTAGCTGGCTGGTCTATACATAACTTTACCAAATATTTAATGCCACTATATTAAAAGTATATTTTAAGCTTTGAGAATTATGTTTTATATACACACTCATTGCAAACCAGAGAAGCTGCAGATGCAGGAGGTGGATTGGTAGCTGATCAACTCAGTAAAAATATATCTATGTATATATGTATATGTATAAAATTGAGAAGCCACATCAATTCTATGATTATAAAAACAGATATATCAGTAAACCACATAGATTTATTTTGTATATAAGCAATAATGAAAAAAAATAACATGGAATTATTAAAGGTACAACCAACTCTTAATTAGCCATGGCTGGCTTATTTAAAATGCAGAATAGCTGTACTCTAGAGACCCTAAAATTGTGCATAGCTGGTCCAGCAAGTTTACTGTTTCAAATAGAGAGACCTCTCAGAGCCGGCTGCATTACATCCATGCTTAGCTCAGATTTAGAAGTTGGCAATTTCAGGTCTTCCTGGGTCACTACCAAATCAGAGCTAAAGGATTCAGATACTCAGGAGGAATCCTTCAGTTTTGTCTCATCACCAAGGTCTTCTATTATATGGATGATCCTTTTATACAGGTTATCCCAATTCTGTATTGCTTCATCTAAGAAAGGGCAGAAACCTTGCCTTTTCTGTGTTAGTTGTTTAAAGGGATGTCAAAATGCACCAAGAAAAAAAAAAAAAAAAAGAAGAAAAAAAAAAAAGAGGTGGAAACAGAGAATACATTTAAAAAGGGGAAGGAGCTGTATTATTCACTGGTGTTTTCTATGCCTTTTCTATGCCATTTCTATGCCTGCCATCATGCTTCACTGTTGTTACCCTTAACAAAAAGGCACAGTTGCATCTATATTGTCCCTAAACATACCTCTTGGTATTTAACATTTTCTTCATCCATTTTCAGACATGAACTTCTGGAAGAAGCTCGGAGAAAGGGTTTGCCCTTTGCACAGTGGGATGGGCCAACAGTGGTTGCCTGGCTGGAGGTAAGTGTCGGCCATAACTTGGAAATGTGAGTCACATTTGTAGACTGCTTCTATGTGCTCATTCTTACAAAATCCAAAAAAGACTGTAAAAGTCTCCTTCTCTCTCTCCTGCGCACTGTCCCATGAACACTAAGCAGATTTTGACACTGGATGGTGTAAATCAAAGACAAGGCAGAAAGTAACGATGTTCTTATACAAATACACAGTCACCCTTACGTGGCAAGGCTGTGTTACTTCAGCAGACATACAAGCTCTTCGTTGGCTCAAGGAACAGGTGTCTATTCCTTGTCTATATCAAGCATCCCTGTGTATTCACACCTGTTCTTTTTTCTGTTGTGGGTATCATCCACTGATTATCAGATAGAATTCACAGAGTTTTCCCCTTCAATTAAAAAAAAGGTCCCTTTCTAAAGCTTTAAACAGGAATATGTTCAGGGAATAAAAGACTGAAGAATGAAAGCAGCTGATGTCTACAAAATTTCTGCTTCATATTAAAATTGCTGAAGGTACCTAATGAAAAAGATGAAATGAAAACTGCAGAAAGGCAGCTCAAGCATTTGTGCACGACCTTGGAAAATGGGATGATATCTTCCTTCCCAAAAATTATCTCTGTTAATATGGAACATTCATTAATTTGGCTGCTACCTGACTTTTTCATATGACTGAGAGTTGTATAACCAGATTTGTATCAGTAGGAAATATTCAATATTACAGTCAAAGTGGATTTGCTGGAAACATGAACATACAAAGGTCTATACATTTCTGAATACTGAGAAAAATCTGCCCTTGATGTCCTCCAGGGTGATCCAAAATATGAAGATATTTCTGACAAGTTAAGCCCTAATCTTTTTTTCTTTGATTCTTAGCTGCAGAATAGGATATGCTTCCCACTGTCTCAGAGAGGGGCTGTAAAGAGAAATTGATGTCTGAACTTTTTGGGAAATATGATGAGATTAGCACAGGAAAACCCATGAGGAAGTTTATGTTGCAGTATTCAATGGAGATTGAATACTGATGATAAAAAGATATGAGGCCAGAAGTACTGTATTTATGCAGTGAGCATCAGTGTATTCAGTCAGCAGATGGACACTGTGCATTTCATACTCTCCTGGGGAAAATATAATTTGTGACCCTTTGACTAAAAAAAAAAAAAAAGTAATATTAAAAGAGACAAAGACCCAAATTAAAGAAGTATATGTGGTCACAGTTGTGACACTTCCAAACTTTTCAGGATGTGACATTTCAGCCTTAGCATATTCTGGACATTCCTATGTAGCACAGCCATAGCTGAGATATATTTTAAGAACTGTGGCTTTTCTTAGCTAATTCTGGAAAAGTATATCATTCTTGATATCTGGGTTCTCTGCCTAGAACAATTACTGTGCCTTCTTTTTAGAAACTATTTTCATCTAACCTCAATTCCTGGTAGAGACAGCTGTTTGTTAAAGAACTAACTTACCTAATTTGTTAAAGAACTAATTTACCTAATGAGTGGCAAACAATTGAATCTATTTCTGCAGGCTGAATAACTCCCAGCATTTATGCTTTCCTGCTTTTCAAGTGCATACATGAAAAAAATAATGTCAAATTAAATGAGAATATTAAATACATTTTAAAGGTATGCATAGATTCCTCATGGTCCTTTGTTTAAGCACAGCTGGGTGTAATCTACATAATTCTTGGTTACATTTTTTTACTTTCATGAAACTTTGTATTTTGTTATTATGGTTAGTTGGAATTATATCATACTTTTAAGGTCTGTACTAGCATGGATGAAGGGCAGCACCTCATCCCGTCAGTGAGAATGGCTTTTTGAAACACAATGCAGTCATCCCTCAAGCTCTGCAATGCATCAGGGGTCAGTACAGAAAAACCTGACTGAGTTTTTTTGGCATCTGATATTCAAGTCTGTTTCTCTGTGACATGAAAGTGATCGAACAGCTGTTTTAACTAAATATTTCCTAGATAAGGTATAGACTTGTTAATAACCACGCAGTACTTCCCTGTATTTTGAGAAATTAAATAAAAATCCTTTCAAATTGTCACTGCTTTCCAGATTTATTGGTGAATTTACTGATGGCATATTTTGACTCATTCCCTTGACCTTGTGTCCTCTTTCAGTAAACCGTTATTAAGAGAAAAAAATAAAATAACAAAACTGGCTAATTCTGATGGCCTACTCAAGATGCACCTAGCTAGGTCTGTCTTTGTGTTCCATTGTGTTATCTCAGTGATTATGGCATTCACTGCTTATGTCCTTCTCACAGTTTTTGCTATAGCATAATATATTTCATACTGTGACAAAAACTTCCCACATGCATGTATTGCTGCTCTGGAATTACCTCCTTCGGGAGCAAAGAACTGTAGACCCTGACAGTCATATTAATGAGGCAGCGCAAAATGAGAAAGCTGAGAAAACCAAGAAGAATTCATACTCGATAGGTCCCAGGAAAGACTGCTAGGAGTAGAGAGTACCTCTTACAAGGAAAGACTAAGTGGTGAAGTGAGAGGCGGTTGCTGTCCTAGGTGGCAATGTAGCTATGCTCACATTGTCCTGTAACTTCTAACCAGTATTTCTAGTTAGTATGTGACACCATACCAGATTGATCCCAAATTTACAGTATTCTCAGTCCTCACTAAGTTGGTTTTCTGAACTGTGCTTGGTTCATTTTTACCAAGAAAATAATAGCTGAGGAGTGTAAGATTGAGTACACTATGGGGATTAACAAGGAAAAAGAAAGCCAGTTTAGTACAAAAGTGAAAAAATTACTTAATTCCTCTTAGTTTGTTTCCTGTATATGATAAGACTATCAGACGGGCGGTAACACTGACTTTTGCCATTACTTGCTCATTAAAGACCTAGGAAAGGAGTAGCCCAGGTGATAGAGGTACACAGCTCTAATAATAATTCAAAGTATCCCTTGCTATAAGGTTCTGGTTACAAGAAAAGCAACAAAAAAGAGTTCACATGAAGCCATGGCAATTTCAAAGCTTCTGAAACAGTTTTGTTTTGTTAAAGACTATGATATACATACTCATTTTTGTGTATTATCATGCTTCAGATTGATAAGTGCCTTGATGATTAATTTTATTTGAGAAATGAAGCAATGCTTTGGATGAATGTGTCCTTTCTCTCAACAGCTCTGGCTAGGCATGCCAGCCTGGTATGTCGCTGCCTGCCGTGCCAACG
Source organism: Falco peregrinus (assembly GCF_023634155.1). Taxonomy (NCBI): domain Eukaryota; kingdom Metazoa; phylum Chordata; class Aves; order Falconiformes; family Falconidae; genus Falco; species Falco peregrinus. Next base: position 54,339,650 of record NC_073726.1, read on the forward strand.
TGAAGAGCGGAGCTATTATGTCTGCTTTGTCTGATACTGAGATTCAAAGAGAAATTGGAATCAGCAATCCTCTTCATCGCTTAAAGCTTCGACTAGCAATCCAGGAGATGGTATCGCTGACAAGTCCATCAGCACCTCCAACATCCAGAACAGTGAGTCCGGTTCAGCTAACTTTTTCTTCCCTGCCTCACCCTGCAGGAGTCTGCAGAAAGACTTTTGCAGAATGAGTGGCTCTATGGTAATACACACTTCACAATCAGTGAGAACTGTCCTATAGAGACTTAGAAGGACCTGCTCATCACTTGCTTGATAGTTGATCACTGATATCTTTCCTTTAGCAGATATTATTCTTTTTTTTTAAGCCGTGCTTTTGATTAACCTTGATGTTATCTAAATGATCAGTATTGAGCATCTTATTTGTAATTTTACCTGTATTTTTTCCTTTCTCTTCCTTCAAGTAATTTCTCCCAACCAAATCAGATTGCATTTCTCTTTTTTTTCGTTTGTTTGTTTCTCTCTCTCTTTCTTTCCTTTTTTTTTTTTTTTTTTTTTTTTTTTTTTGGAGGGAGTGCAGGGGGAGGGGTACGGGTGGACAAGGCAGGAGGGAGGAGAGGTTATGTGGGAACACAGCTCTTTTGATTCTTATTTACGTTCCCCTTTTTTGCATCCTTTCAAATGTTATCTAATCTGAGTAAATTCTTTATGCTTTTAAGAGAATCAGTGATTGGAGGTATGAAGGGAAAGTCTGGAAGGGAGAAGTGGAGCATGTGCATTTGGTGAGGAAGGGAGAGAGTGGCAGCAGATGGGAAGGAAGCAAGTAAAGAAGAAACACAGAGATACAAGTCTGAAAGGAAAGGGGAATATATCAAAAAGAGCAAGAAAGTAGATTAGGGGAGAGTAAGAATATGTGCCGTAGATAAAGGAGTACCTTTTAGTGGAAAATGAAGAAAACCAGGCCAAACTGATGAGAAAAAGAAACAAGGTAACAAAAGGGGAGTTTCATTCTGAAAGGCTCATGTTGATAGCCATGAAAGACCCAATAGAAACTGTAACAAAACCAAAAGCAAACAAACAAACAAACAAATAAACAACAAAAAAAAAAGGCTTGATCAGATGGGAATCATGGCGTAGAAGTGAGGCAAAAAGACTACTCAAGTAGTGCAGCCCAGACTTCTAAAAGTAAGACAGTAATAATAATGATGTTAATAATAATGATAAGAATGATGATTTGTAATCTCTTCATGGAATTAATGGAGAATCTTTTGGTGGAAATTAGAATTGAAATACTTTTGAGGGTGCCAGATCCACTGAGCTACACAAGTAACTGGGCAACAGGACTCTAATGTTCCTATTGACTGGCCTTTTATCTTCATGTTGCTAGGGTTCTTGAAGTATTATAGTTCCCCACCTGATTATTTTCTTGCCTCAGAACAATTGTATATGTCATAACCATGGTAATATTATGAATCATAATGGATTTCACCTATGTAAAGTGGTATGTATTCAACATGATGTTGAATGCTAAACAAAATTCATTTTGATTTGAAAAGCATAAGAGCATATTTCAAAGCCTAAGAGCACTGACTGACACTTACGAAATGAGAAAAGGGTACATTCAAGCTAGTAACATTGGGAATAACTTTGCCTTGTGTTTTAATTTTTCCTGAGTAATTGGCAGCACAAAGCTGCCCTGCCCTGGAACGTGCATTTCTGAGTCCCAAGTCTTTCTCAGGGAAGGAGCTCTTTTACTTCAGCTCTCAGGAAAACACAGCAGACTTCCATACCCCCTCCCTGCCTCATTTCATTGTCCTAGTAATAATCTGACTGAAAACAATAGGATGAGGAAAAATAGTTTTTCAAGTGAATTCTCTTGACGTTTTTGATTTACAGAAACTTGGCAGAAGCAATCATTATTTAGATGACAATATGAGCATGTGATGTGTGCAGAATATTTAGGCTGGAAAATCTTTGAGAACTGAAGCTTACCTCCAGACAGAGCTATGAGCCAAAGGTTATATTTGCCACTTGAAAGGCAGCTTAAATTATCATTCTTTCCTTTGTGACGGTGCTCTGCTGGACTTCATCCATCTGTTCTAGTTGAAATACCCCATCACATCTGTTCAGAAACCTCTAACAAAATATATAAAACAAGTTGTCTAAAGTTGTCTCTAGTTGCAGCTCGGTAGAGGCAAGAACATGGTTGTGCTGATGGTGATGCTATACGCTGTTAACTTACAGTGGTGCTGCCTTTCTTCTTTACCACTGCTTACCTAATGTGGATCCCACCTGCCTTCCTGTGGGCCTTGTCCATAGCCCTCAGGCAATGTTTGGGTGACCCATGAAGAAATGGAAAATCTTGCTGCTCCAGCTAAAACGGTTAGTCTTTCCACTTCCATTTAAAATGGTTTCAGTGCTTGAAAGAGAACTAGGATGTATCAGCTTTAATGTATATGCCGTATCTTCTGTAGGATGCTTCCCAAGCATGCCATTAGAAAATTGCAGAGAGTAGTGAAATTGAATTTAAAGAACAGTTACATTATTTCTCAGCAAAAGACATTACAAACTGTACTGCAATCACAAAAATTGTGTGAACGTAAAACTGGTATTGGAGTTTGACAGTACATTATAGTTTCACTGCCAGTGTGAAACCACATTTAGTGAAATGAAATTGTTGCAGTTACAGCTGTGACATTTCCCCTGTACTCTACTCCCTAGTACCTCTCTAAATATAGTTTTATATCTGCTGAAATAGAAAAATAAGTAAAGGCTTGAGAAGGGTGCATTACACAACTTGGTGTTTTCATTAATGCTGGGTCTTTCATGTCCATACTTGTGAATTCATGCTCTTTGATTTAGGGTGCATGGTGTTATTTATTTATTAGTTTTTGTCAAACCTCTCCCTGCTTTGCAGGGACATAAATAAATATTAATGGATTTTATTCAATAGTTCTCTCTTTTTCCTTTTACATTGAACATATGTTATTTTAGGTTTTGTTTTTATCATAACAACTCCATAACAGTGCTTATAAAACATGATATAACCCTACAGTGAGTCTGGAAACCTGTCTTCAGTTTGGAAAATTTTGTAGTCAGCCAATTCATAAATGGTGGAGGAGGTACTGAAATTAAAATTTGATGCAATAAAGACTTATTTCTTAGAAATTTATGCTTGCTATGCTATTTTAAGTTTTGTCATAAATGTTCATGAAGCAGATTCTCATCGATAATTTATTTTTGTTTACAACAGAGCTCATTTTTAATTATTCTTGGTAAAGATAAATACAAACATAACAACACTGAACTGACCAGAAATAGAGTTGATCCTGTTTAACTGGCCAGCCAGGAAATCTAATTTTGCCATAAGAATTGTTACATAGAAAGCTCCTTTACAATACAGTCACAAGACAGCTTTTTATTGTGAATGTCGCAAAATCTAACTAGAAACAAAAAATGGCATCTCTAATGCCCAGCTTTGTAAGTAAATGGTTGTGATTTGATTGTGAAACCATAAAAAGTGTTTAAGATAATGCTGTAAAGTTTCACCAAGCTATAATGATTTTATATCCTGAAAACATAGTGAGATTTGCCCTACTAAGATTTTATGGGTTTGGTCTTGTAATTTTAAAGGTATAGCCTAGGGCATTGCCACTGCTGGAGTTACTTTATCAGCACATTTTACGTGTGTGTTTTCATTTGTACTAAGATTAACATACACATGAAAACCACATCTTTTTATAACTCATTTTTATTGTCTTTTTACCTGCTTTACTAATTGCTTCTTGCTGATAACACAGAAAGAGTCTGAAGAAGGCAGCTGGGCTCAGGTATGACACTTTCACATATTTTTTTTCAATGAAAAGCCAATAATAATGTAATTAACAGTGTATCAATATGCATAGAGTATAGTATTATGACAGTATCTCAACGATTGAATTATGATTTACACATTTTAGAGTTCTCATACAAAAAAAAAAATATTCTCTGGACAGGTTTGCTAGGTAAAGCACAAAGAGGCATATATGCTGCAAATATTTTTCTTGAAAGAAATGGTTACATTCCAGAGACCCATTCTACCTCCCAACTAAATCTAAATAAATATTTTCCTCATTTTTGAGAACAGGCTAATAAAATATGCCAACAGTTTGAGATCTAACATTTCTAAAATTACACTGGAATTTTTCTAGGACAACAGTATAAATCACACCCAAGTATCAGTCTACAAATAGTCTTGTATAATTAGGAAGAAAATTTTTCAATTTCATTAGACTATTAGTTACTTCTATTTTTAAACTTCTTTCTCTGCCTTTAACATGCACACTTACACAATCTTACTGTCTTTACTTATGGCATTTCTTTCTTCTTCAAAATCTCACCAGAATGAGAAATGAGGGGACTGTATTTTCCCCCATAGAAAATACATCCAGCTCACACTGTGTTATCCTTTTGTGTGTAATAACAGGATACATTAAAAACAAAACCAGAAAAATAGTTAGGCTTGAAAGCGATGCTCAAAGCTGAGCGCGATCCTATTGAGAAGGTGTTAATCTTACAATTTATGAGTTCTCTTTTCTGTTAAGCTTTAGTATTACAAAATAATTGGCCATAGCGAGATGTAAAATCTATTTTACATCTTAATTGTGAAACTCCTATAAAAATAGCTCAACATGCATGTGTTTTTTTCCTTACCCTATTGAAATTTCAACTGAACAGCGAAGTAGCTTAATGCCTGAATACTGGCTTCTAGGAGGAATCTGATTTGCTCCTACCTTAAAGAATTAATCTCTTGAGCACCACATGTGATGCACTTAGGTTTAAACTGTTCACAGTTGAAAATACCTGATTATTAGAATGTGTATGCTCACCTGCTCTGACTGATGGTGAACAAAAGCCTGGCTGACAAACAACTGAAGCTAACTTGTAGTCTTGAAAGGACTACATGTGTGTAACCATGAAGTGTCATTAGATCCTATTTAGGAAATCCTAGCCGCCGCTTAAACAGTGACACAAGCTTCAGTTGATTCCCTGGGGCCATGTTTGTATTACCAAGTTCAATGTAGGATTTGCCTAGCATAATATTCTAGAAGGTCAATTGAAAGCAAGATATGAAACAAACACATTTTGATTGTGTAATGTTTGCTTGCATTTAAAACTCAAAATTGAAACTATCATTTCTTATTACAAAAAATTGCTTAAAATTTACAGATAGAAAACAAGCCACAACAGTCAAAACTGCTGTCAGTAATAAATATCTCACAGTGGCTTCTAGCCCCAATGCCAAAATGATGTAAAAACAGAACGTTGGGAGGTTTTTAGACAGGGTTTCTAAGCTAGGAAGTCTCACTAGAAATGAGCATAGTAGAGAGATAGTCTGTCTTTAGTCTGTGGTGCAACCTTGAACAAACTCAAGAATTTATTCCCCTCTACCTTTTTTTTCCCTGTAGACCCTGGCTTATGGTGATATGAACCACGAATGGATAGGTAACGAATGGCTCCCCAGTCTGGGTTTACCTCAGTACCGAAGTTATTTTATGGAATGCCTCGTAGATGCAAGGATGTTAGATCACCTGACAAAGAAAGATCTGCGTGTGCACTTAAAAATGGTGGATAGCTTTCATCGGTATGTTGGCATAAAACTACACCTATAAAGAAGTTTATGTGTCTGACATAGTGCTCACTGCTGCACAGAATAAAAACACTTACTTTCTGTTGTTCTGGTGTGGAAAACCACACAGATAAGTGAGTGCTGAGTGTCAGAAACCTGAGTTGAGAGAGATTCTTTTAGTAATAGCAACCACATGGCAATTATGTCTCTCAAAACTGATACCGATACAGATAAATTTCACAATAAGTGGGAGAACCATTAATATATAAAGACTTGAAATACAGAAATGGTAATAATTTATTAAGTGCTTTAAAATATCAGAAAGTGGTAGACTAAGATTTGAAGCCCTGAGCTCTCATAATAATGAAAAGCTACTGTGTGTAGTACATAAAAGCTGTTAACAGTACAAGCAAATTGACAGTTGTTCGGGTTATCTAGGGATATAGCCAGGAAGCTAAATTGGAAATACAGAAATAAAGGCATTTAGACTTTAGGGAGAATGATGTTTATGTGACAAGAAGTGGATTTTTTTAAACATGGTGTCTGATTTGTCACTTTTTTGAGGCCTGATTTGACAAAACATTTGATGGCTTGCAAGGGCTGACCTTTTCTGAATATGATTTCTAATGTTTGGGGTTTCTTATGCTAGAAAGAACATTCTTGTTTTGGTTTTGTCCATTTAATTTTTGAATTTGGTGGGGTTTTTTGAATGGTTTTGCTCTCCTCGCTGTCCTCAAGATTTGCTCTGTGGACACCATGAAATACCTCATACGTAATGCCAGAAATAACACCCTACGTACATTCCCATCTTCAAAATTCTCTTTATTAACTCTGTAAATGTTTCTCTTTAAATAACAGAACAAGCCTACAATATGGAATCATGTGTTTAAAGAGGTTGAATTATGATAGAAAAGAACTGGAAAAGCGAAGAGAAATGAGTCAGCATGAAATAAAAGGTGAAAGTTCCTGGGAATGAATACTGGGAATGTTTCTTCTCTTGAAGCTTGCCACTGTTAATCCATTGTCATGCCATTTTAGCAGAGCATTTGAGCATGCGTTTTACTTAAAACTTAACGTAAGTCCATCTGTCTTCAGAACACAAAATATCTCCTTAAATCAGGCACAGTCAAGTACTTCACTAAATTGGGGCTGCAATTCCAAATGGTGCTTTGATACATGCATTTTGCTAAACTGGATTGGGGGGATGGATCTTATCCTAGCCTCTTTCAGTCTCAGAAGCAGAAGACCAAATAACCTACAGCTCAATAGGATGTGCTGGGGGCAACAGTGGGAAATGGGAGCACTCAGGACCCTGATACTGTGCTCCTGCTTTTGAAAACCTTTGTCTGTGATTTCTTACTTCAAAATGCTTATCATAAAAACGTTGCTTGGAGGGGTAGCCACTGAGGCAGCTGGTTGGATATAAGAACAAGTTCCTAACAGAAGTGGCCTTATTAGAATAGTTAACAGCTGATTTTAAAGTATTTTTCTGTGTAAAGCTCTCTAGAGCAGTTGCAGGCTCATAATAATCAGAGTGGTTGGGTTTTTTTCCATTATCAGAAGTGAATCCTTTGACTCCTTTAGGCATTTCCAGCTCTAGCAAATGTAGCAGTTAACACTTCTCAAGCACAATGCTGATTGGAAGAGCTAAAAAAAGGGGGAATTAATTAAAAGGAGGAATGGCTACAGTGAAAATGTGCATTTGGTCAAGGCAGATGATGGCATGCGCTGATGCAGACTTTGCCTTGGATGTGTGAGGCATCAGTTTCAGTACAGCTGGAGACTGATGCGGGAGCATCTCAGATTCTGGTGTTGCTTCAGTGCTAGCCACTGCTAGAACAAGGGTACTAACCCATAGCCTCTTCTATCTAACTTTCACCCTGTCATGCATTGGTCAGTTAGACACAGTCCCAGGTAGAATTTGGTTTCAGTGATCCCTGGCTGCCATGCTGTGTTTCAGCAGATCCTGACACTAAAGTCTGGGATGTTCTTGGCAGGCAGTGGAGAATGCCCATTCCCAGAACAGCTACATTCGCTTGATTTGCAAGATTTCAGGAAAAAGCTTCATCACTTAGTAACACAAAACTCAGTATTACATTTCCACTTGCATGTGAAAAGATCAGTATAAGTAACTTTTAGTCTTACAGGCAGGATAGGATATTTTTTAATATAATAGTCAAATCCTCAAAAATGGTTTCCTAGCTCATTTTGTTGCCTTAGCTTTATAATTGGCATGGACCTTAACAGCTCAACCAGCTTTCTGAGCTAAAAATAGTTTTAGTCTCTAAAACTGTGAACTTGTCGTTTGCTTTATGGCATGTTATAAAATGGTAGGTGCTGACCTGGTGCTCAAAATGTTTAATACAAAACTCTCAAGTAAAGCCTCGAGGAATGGATATTTTTCCTGTGCCCTGGCACTATTAAACTGTAAAATCTTGCCTAAGAATTGAAAAGGGTATCCATAGGAGGTGGGAGGAATTGCATTCTGGAGATGCCCTCTGGAGGCACATTTCTCATTTGGAAACATTATTTAGAATACACATTTAACTGGAAGGTAGCTCAAATCACCCATTTTTTTTGAATAGCTATATGAATAGCTTTAATACAGATATATTAATAGTTTGCTGGTATTCCTCATTTAAGAAATAAAGCAGTATGACATCCACAGTGCATGCACAACTGCATGCATTCACCTGTACAGTTCAGAGGTTACTGGGTATCAGGAGACTGAACCAGTGTTATGTCCTTACAGATGTGCTGGTATGGAGCAATGATCGAGTCATACGCTGGATACAAGCTATTGGCCTCCGAGAATATGCAAATAATATACTAGAAAGTGGCGTACATGGTTCACTTATAGCACTGGATGAAAACTTTGATTACAGCAGTTTAGCTTTATTATTACAGATTCCAACACAAAACACCCAGGCAAGTTTGCTCATGCTACTTCTGGTTAATCTGTACCCATTATTGCCTTTTATTCATCTTCAAAAATTTTAATTTTTCACTTTGGTATCTCTAGGCACGGCAGATCCTTGAGAGAGAATACAACAACCTTTTAGCACTAGGAACTGAAAGACGACTTGAGGAAGTAATTAATTTTATTTTCAGTATTTATCAAATATCACAGTAAAATACAAAAATTAAATTGAATGTATAAAGACATTTGCACATTGTTAAAGAGTCAACACTGTTAAAAAGTCAGTTACAGCTTTAAGAAAAAAATTAGTAAATGCCAGGCAAGGTTTTTAAAGTAACCTCAGTATGGCTATATATTAATCTAATTTTGGATGCTAAATTTGGCACTGCACTCTTACCTTAAGATGAACATTTTCCATAGAGGAAACATGCAGAAAGAAGTGGAAGATTCACTGGCCAGAGCAAGTGGCAGGGGGGTGGGATACCTGTGCAACCTATTCTGTAGGACCCTTACACTCTTTCTTTAAAAATAAAGAAGAAAGAAGAAAAGTGGATTTTTGGTGGGGTTTTGGTTTGGGGGTTTTTTGGTTCTTCAAAGTTAATCAATATGCAATAGAATGGGATTTGGGGTAGTTATCTAGGATGGAGAATCTCAATTCCACCTATGGAAAATACCCATCTTAAGGTTTAGAGTCCAGTGCAAAAATGTTCATCTTGGACTTCTGCATGTGAGGAGAAATAAAACTTTTAAGGACTTGCTGAAAATGTGAGATACCTATGAAATCTGTGCATGCGCATGAGTGTTTAATTCTTTATTAGCGCTTTACATAAGCCTCCTATGCACTAACAAACCACTGACAACTGCAAATGCTTTTCTACTTTAGCTGATACTAAAACCCTCTAAACGTATCAAGCCAGAGATTTAAAAAGAGTTTTCCACCCTAGCATTTAATATTTTCTAAAGCATTTACTTTTACAAGAGTGTCTCAAATGCACTGCAGTTACTGGATGCAATGCAACAGAGCATGTAGTCATTGTGGAACACATTTGACAGTGGGAGAGGCAGCAGACAGCAGGATAATTAATCAAAAAAATTCATTTTGCTTTATCAAATACAACTCTTGTGTTGACAGAGCGATGACAAGAACTTCAGACGTGGCCCATCCTGGCGACGACAATTTCCTCCACGTGAGGTTCATGGGATCAGCATGATGCCGGGCTCCTCGGAAACGCTGCCAGCTGGGTTCAGATTAACCACAACATCAGGGCAGTCACGGAAGATGCCAACTGATGGTATGCAGTCATTTCTGCACTTAACTGTTGAAAAGCAAGAGGCTTATTCTAAATTGACATTTACCGCCTGTCCGTATTGCACCAGAAAGACTGCATTCATGCAACTAGGATGAGTGGAGTCTGGGAGAGTTGATATAGGGAATGGAAAAGCACTGACTCAGCCCACTATTGATTTTTTCAGGTTTGCTTTGGACTGTCAGTGTTTGTTTAAAAATAAGAAAAAAGCCATCTAGCCATCAGAAAGAGAGGAATTAATTTACTGACTTTCACCTAAGATTGCACATAATGTCTAAACAATTTTTTTAGCTCGTTACCCTCTCTAGCAGGTGGAGTGTATTTTAGAGAATGAATTAAGAAATGGCTATCACCTTTATTTTCCTATTTAACTTTTAAACTAACTAGCTTAGCCTTGACCATCAAATAACTCAAGCTGATAAAAATTAATAACAATCAGACAGGTGGTATAGTTAACAAATACTGAATTTCAGGTACTGAGTTACTGTATACCAGTCTTAATTTTCTCTGAGAATCTTTTAATTTCCAAAAGATTCACTAACTCAGCAATGATTGGAAAAGTAGCAAGCAGATCATATATAAAAAAAATAAGTAAAATTTGGAAATCATTGCAAGAGAGCAAGGAGAAAATTCCATTCCAGCTACTCCTTCAGGTATGTGGATGAGAAAGCCATGTATACATGCCTGAAGTTCTGAGAAGTACTAGTACAGACTGGCCCATTTGAAATACTGCTGTTTATTTCCTCATGGGAGAATTTAGGTCTATGCATAGACTTGTCCCAAAGTAATTTAGTACACTGCTTGTAGTGTGCTTGTAGTGATTACATTCTGTAACTCTTGAATGAACTTGGGATGACAATATTGCCATCTATAGAGCCATCTAAATTCCATTGAAGTTTCTCACCTTTAAAAACAACTTTGTAGTTGCAATTACAGATTGAATAATTTACTGATTGCATCACTGATTTCCATTTTCACTGCTCATATGCACGCTTTGCTTTTAATCCTGCACTTTTTGAAAACGATGAAGCTGTAAGACAAGAATCCTTTCCAAGGCACGTTCCGTGTACAAATGAAGTTACTGGCTCCCTAGGTGTTTCCATGGCCTGCATTACTCTAGTAGCTAAGAACCTTCCAAACATTCATCTTCTAGCCATAATATGATGTAGAAGATATTATTACCATTTTAAAGATGGGCAACTAAGACACAAGGGAGGTTTAGTGATTTACTTGAGGTCTTCCAGGCAGTTTGTCATTGAACTGGGTACTGAACTCGGTAGACTTAAAGGTAGGTGTCTTTGAAGACCTACGTCTTCATCCAGGATCTCACTTCCTACCTCCCAGTGCTAAGAAAGCAGCAGTATTTAAACAGCACGATAGGTACAGCATTAGGACTTCCAACAAAATAAAGACAAAATTGATTTTTAAACTGTATTCACTTAAGACAGATTTCAGTAGTACACCAGACATGAAGAAACTGAGTTCTGAACTAGACCATGCCCAGATCATGTTATAGTAAGCCACGGAGCAATTTAATAGCCACCCTTGCAGTGGGAAACAGACTGCTTTGTTTTCTTCATGATTCTAAAGAGGTTCTGGTTTGTTTCTTTTTTTTTTTTTTTTTTTTTTTTTTATTTTTTTTTGCAATTTGCAGTTGCTTCATCACGACTGCAGAGGTTAGACAGCTCAACAGTTCGCACATACTCATGCTGACAAGGCCTAGCAAAGAAGCCAGCACTGAATTGTTGTGAGTATCCATAAGGGGCCATCATGAAAGCTTGTTGTAACTGTATGCTACACCAAATAATCCTTGCCATCATTCAAGCAAGAGACAGAACGGAGCAGAGGGCTCACTCAGACTCGCTAGGGTGGTCATTTGATCACAAGAGTCTCAAGCTCAGTCCAGGAGATGCTATGCTATTCTTTTCCCTATCTCAAAGAGCAGGTTCCTTCTGCTGGAACCATTTTAGCAGATAAGACAAAAGTTTTCAGAGAACTCTGTTCAGATGATGGCTCACCAACCATAATGTATTTTGTATGCTCTCAAACTTAAAGCTAGAATTGGAGAGACAGCAATAGGCACAGGGAGTCAATTTACTTCATGAGATCTTGAAGGAGTTCTGCCAGTAGCTAGAAAGGGGGAGGGGTGGGTGTGCGTGTGTGTGAGAAAAAAAAAAAAAAAAAGCTAGTAAAGCAGAAGCAATTTACTCTCTCTTTTTTTTTTTTTTTTTTCTTTTTTTAACAAGAGATATGGGTCACATTAGAACATCAGGTAGCTGCCTAAAGTTTGAACAAAACTTCCCCTATACAGAAAATCTTCCAAAGTTACCTATTTCAGAGATTCTTGTAGTTTTCAAATCACTCAGAATTGACCAGTGACAAAGAAAGGATATTCCTAGCTGGGTGCAACTTTGGATCACATTTAGTGATGGAATTCATGTTGCATTTCCCACCACTTATCTTCTGAATGTGGCTATGAGTCTCACATATTCACATTTCCAGAGCTCTATGGGAACACACTGGTTTCTGCTACATCACAAGTTTTGCAAAAAAATACTAACATGATGAGCGCTTTCATCAGTCTGGCACCATTTCATGCTAATATTTTGTCAGTAAAACTGTTTTCCATTTAGTTACTCAGGGGATTGTAGGGGAGCTGGAAAGAATATTTGGATAGTGTGCTTCAATAGCTATTACATATTGTAGGCAAGACATGCCAGGATCTGCAACAAAGGCCTTTTTTTTTTTTTTTTTTTTTTGAGATCCCCAAGTCTGGGAGAGGCTTGGGGCCATCAAGATTTTACTAAACCTGGGCAGGTTCAGAAAGTGCTTAGGAACAGTAAATGTTACCAGTGGAAAATGTAGATTGCTCAGGATCCTGCTGATGACATGAGCCTTACTTCATAGATCTTCAGGAGACTGCAAGAGTATAAAATCTTAATCTAGTAAAAAAGGAACCTTTACATGTCACCACTTAAAAATAAGTATAGGAGATATTTTATCTTTTTTTTCTAAAATAAGTAAGTTTATCAGCTAGTCCTACAAAGATGATGATGAAACACTTAAACTATATAAATCTTTTTATGTGTATGTATTTATAGATTAGAGCTTGGTGTTACGTCAGGAAAGTCAATAACAGTACTCTCACTGTGTTCAGCAGGGGTAGAAACTGATAGCAGAGATGCATATATTTTCTCCTCTATGCTTCAGAATTGCAAAATTGAAAGCAATAAAGTATGACCAAGAAATTAAGTTCAAACACCAAGCTGTCTATTAGGCCAATAGTAATGGGTCAGGCACGTGAGATGATGCTTTCTAATAGGTCTGAAGAGTGCAACAAGGGCAGAAATTGAAAATTGGTAGCTTAACAAAAATTAATTTAAGATTATCCAAACTGTATATTCCTGCTGCATTCAAAAATTGTCTAAAAAGTAGCAATCCACAAACAGAAATAAAGTAGCAAAATTTGCTGGCACTGTAGATATGGGAGTTATGTATTTTGAGCAAAAATATGTTTATACAAAGTTATACAGGCTATAAAAACTGAAATTCCTATAGCAGTATTAGTAATGTTTCAAGTATCATTCAATTAATAAGTATCATATCAGTACTTGCTGCTTGTCCACTATTTCGCTGATTACACTCCAATCTTAAATGCTTGAGAGATTCGTAAGAACATCAAATTTACCTCTAAATTGTAAAGGTTAATATATGAGGATGACTGACACTAATATACTACTATTTCCTTTAACTTACCATATATACTCCTTTTAGAGAAGCAACAAGATGGTATGGACTAGAAAGTTAGAACATACACTGTTACTGTTCATAAGTGCAATTTCAAAATGTCATGCAGGTTAGAAACCAAAGAGCAAGTTAAAATAATTTTGGATTTCAGTGAATTATATAAAAAATATGTAGGGAAAAATTTCCTTCGTTATTATATCAAACTTAAAACCCATTACCTGACTCTCAAGGATGAATGCATAAACAAAATCTGCTCATATGGGGGATGTGAGGTTGGTTGAAGGGCAACAGAAGAGTTTTCAGAATTTTGTGATCACAGTTCCTGAGTAACAGTTTCTTCACGGGAACTGATTGATACTGGGACAAAAGGGACAATTATTTATTACAACATGCCTCCTGAAATTTTCCAGATCCAGGTCAGACTGAGACCCAGGCTTATAACACCTTGCCTAGAATACAGCAGAATACTGTGTTACTCTGGTGACTAAACCATCTGCATGCACAGAATCAGGGACTGATTCTAACTGAGAAGCAGAGGGGATGGACAGCTGGATGAGCTATCACAAAATAGCAATAAAAGAGAATTTCTAATATAGCAAAAGGGAATATGCATGTGAAGAGCAGACTGAAAAAAGAACTGCAAACAGGTTGCACGTGGAACAAATGAGATGGCCTGTGATCACAGCAGGTGCATTATGCTACTCACCTTTCTCAGAGAATGTCAAAGCCTCATATTTCAAAACAGTTTATGCCAACAATATCAATTGGATACAACCTTACAGTGTCTTACAGTGCCTTCACAATAGCTGTGTTCAATTAATATGCTTTCAAGTTGTGTTTCAGGTATTTTTTTTAAACATTTGTTGAAACCACCATGACAAGCTGCCAGAAACCATGAACTGACATTCTCAGAACAGTTACATGAGCATATTCTGCACAGTCCAGTTAAGAACTTTAAGACTGCTGGTGTCTGGCCATTTAATCTTGCAAGAAGTTTACCATAGAGCACATGAGACAGGTAAAGCTTTCTGCTGTGGTGACTGTATGTTGCCCAGCTGAGCATCTGCAATGCCGTTACACAGCCAGTGGATGTGGCAGTCACACTGTCTAAGCTTTCCCAACACTCTTCTCTTATTAAAACACTTGTCACCACCAAGTCAGAAGGCTCAGCCAGGACAGTTTCACTGCCATAGGCTGGGGCAATAGAAAACACTAGTTTCACTTCTATTCGAACAAAATGTCAAAGGAGATTTGGCAAAAACCAATGGTGTACGTAACAAATGAAGGTTTCCAAGGAGGATTTGTAGACAGATGGAGAAGAAGAGTTCCAAAAAGCTGTGACTGATCATCTGGAAACAGCTGATCCATAGCAGAGAAATCATCAGGGTGAAAAAGATAAATGCTATCAAGCTGCAGTGAACATGAGAATCACAGAGTACATCAACAAGGTCTATACACTTAAAATGTGTGTTCAGCCTTGTGCCAAACAGGCAAAGGTCTCCAGATGCAGGAAACAAACTGCAGTGCTGAATCTAAACAGCAAGAAAACAACTGTAAAATTAACATAAGCAGGAGCCTATTTTGATCTAGGACAACAAAAGATTAAAATGCATTATTAATAGATTTATGTTGCAGAGCTAAAATTAAACAACAAATGCATGTCTCCCTCAAACACTCAAAACCCATGTTTTAGTAAAACATTCAATAGCTTACTTAGTCCTATAATATTTTTCTGGTGTCATTGCATCCTAGACCAAATTAGAATCAAAGAATCTTTCTAATTAATGTTTGTTTATTTTTTCTCTTAGATGTCATCTCTTTCTTCTACTTTACCTGAAGTGCACTACCACTACTTAGGAAAAAAGAGCATTAAAACTCTCTGCAAGAACAGGGTAATAGGGAAGAGAACACATACAGATTATCAGACAAAAAGTTATGATGTTCCTTTCATGTATTGGTTAGTTTAAAACAAGAATAAAAAAAAAATATACCTAAATTACTACCAAAATAAAAGAAAAACAAAACACCCTCCCCCTTTCCTCTCAGCATCTCTGTCATCAGAAATTTGGCAGTAGTGCACATCCAAAGCTTTTATCAAATGAAGCCACTCATTTTTACATTGTTCCATCTGTTTTACTGTAAAATACTAGACATTTATGTATTTCCTGTGTATGTATTTCTTTTAAAATGTGTAAGTCTTATGTAAATGGATATAAATATGATTTTTTAAAAATAAAATATATGGTACATGGGGTCTCAGTGCAAACATTTGACAATACAGTGTCAATAATACTGTTTGTATCTTTTCATTTCACCATTTTTACAGTTTTTGGATTGTAACAGTCAAATTAATATGTTTAGCAGAGTTAGAAGCTTCAACATATTCCTACTGAGAAAATCTGTCAATACTTAAAGGTGAACACCTGCCTCTGATGATGTATAACAGAATGACATAACCTGGAACTGGAGCCAAAATGGATCTCTAAAGACAAAATGGAAATGTTAGCTATCTATAGAGAAGCACCATGATGGCTCACCTCTTAAAAACAAATAAACAAACCCAGAAGAACTGTTTACAAAAAAAAAAAAAAAAAAAAAAAAAAGGAAAAAAAAGGCAATTTAATAAAACATGATTTATACAAAAAAACAAAAACTTTCTTCTATGTTACCTGCGGACCAAGAAGAATCTTGCTTTACCAAGAGCCACCTTTTTGTTCCAGGATCTTCAGACACCAGCCAGCATTGGAAAATTAAATCTAATATGTGCATAGAATCAGATTCTTGTTTCCAGATATATTCAACAAAGAAAAAGAAAAGAGAAGCCAACCCCCACCATTTCTTCATTACAACAGGGCATTAGACAGGCTCCTGTCTAATGTTACGCTTTTAGCCAAGATGGCCTTGCTGAGACTTCACAGAAGTCAGTTTTATCAGAGGAAATAACTGAAAGACAGAGTGATTAATATATAGTGTATAAAAGTTTAGAAGAGCAACTATTACCTGCTGTGGCTTTATTTGGTGGTGTTATTGTTGTTTATTCTTTGTTTAAATGGGAAGTTTCAAAGTAAGACCTACTTAATAGTCATTTACCTATTTGCTATTTTTCTGCTGCTTGATCTTAGCACAAGACCTGTCTTTTAGTTATTTCTTTTAGCAGTTTGATCTGCAATGTTTGCACGTACATAAACATTTGTTTTGTCTATTTTCATTTGGCAAACTTCAGTTGATCAGATGGTGAAAGATTCCCCCCCACCCACCCACCCAGTGTCAATAAAAAAGAATTCAGTGCTATCTGTGTTTATAAGTCTATTAAGCTTGGTACATAGTAGCATTAAAATAGTTTGGATGCCAGATACGTATAGCTAACCACAAGCACGTTTTGCCACTAACGAGTTACGACGGATTTACTGGTCAGAATCTGCCACGAGAGGGAGCACTAAACTTGCTGATGGGTACGCTATGAGGGCTTGGGTTAGCACACAACTCTGTAAAGACACCGGCTCTTTCACTCACAGTTGCTCGGGCTTAACTGACATCATTGCTGATGCTCCTTCTTCTCCTCCCTCAGCCTCCTTTGGACTTATTTTGGTCCAGAACGTCACGAAGTAAAGCACTGCAAACACCATGCTGAGTGGTTGCGGTATCATTTGAACACACCTCCCCTTGTAACCGCCAGCTCCCATTTTATGGAATTTATTTTGCCGCCTGCACTGTCATAGCCCACGCTCAAATTCGGGGGGCGGAGGGGAATGAGGTGTGTTGAGGAAAAGAACGAGCAAGATCTTGCAACCAAAGCTGCAGTTATCCTGCCCCATGAGTACAGCACCCCCAGATTATTTATTTCACAGTAGAAGAAAACAGACCAAAAGAATTAAAAATATGTATTGAAAAGACTATTATTGTGACTACAGTTTTATCTAATGCTAACATATAAAATCTCCTAGTACATCCTTGTGTCCCCCACGTGAGCTGAAGCTGTACTCTCAACAGCTAGAAATTATGGCCATGCTAAATGTTGTCTAGTTAGCTCCAACCCTTTCAGTATGCTGGGAACAATCACTACATCAGCCTCTTCCAGCCAAGTTTCCATAACCCCCTGACCATTCAGATCTACCTACATGCTTCTCCTCTCTAAAAAAAAAATTAAGAAAATGAGTGCTCTCCTACCACTTGTTAAAGGGGCTTGTTCTTCCTTGCTGGTATAACCAGGTTGTTGGGCAGCACCAGAGCTGTGTCCTTCTCCCTTTCTCCAGCTTGGCACAAAGCTAAAGCTGTAGACAAAGCATCTGCAATCACATTTCCTCAGCAAAAGGCTGCTTCTGGGAAAAAAAAGCAATGCCTGTAAAACAACTATTTTTCCATACTGTACTTCTGCAATAAGGTGGCTTTCTTTGCCTGGGTTTTCTGAATGCTGATGAATGAGACATCTGGCATTTCTGGAATTCTTCACATTACCAGATCAGTAGCAGAGTGAGTACACCTGACCACTCTGCTCCTCTATTTTATCCCAGTCTTGACCTTAAATGATTCCCACCAAAACAGAAAAAAAAAAAGAAAAAAAAAAAAAAAGAAAAAAAAGGGAGGGGGGGGGCACGGCATGGGAGGTTTCTAAAAAAAACTAAAAAAAAGCTGCTCAGCCTTCCATAGAAAGCAGAAGTTATTACAAATATTTTCGTCATGGATTAAGAATGTTAACTATTCAAGCTCTTCACAAACAGTTCAGAGGACAGAAAATTGTTTATTGTCAGTATTAATATGAGCAAATAGCCCCTCAGAAAGGTAAGTGCCTAAATATCCATTACTAATGTTGTTGTTGGGTTTTTTTAAAAAAAAATATCTGATATTAATTCTCTCTTCTTTAAAAAAAAAGAGCCCCAAACTAGAAAACAGGTTACCTTTCCTTACAAACAGAGAAACTGGTGTAGGAACATAAGATGTCATTGTGTAAACCATACAAGATCTAGGAAATTATTCTCTGACATCTTTTTGCAGTATCTTTACTAGAGGGCTTGTGCTCTCACTAATTAGTTCCCCTTCCCTGCTTATGCAATTACAACATGATGGCAGCAGCCAGGATAACTACAGCAAACATACACAACATCTCAGCTTTCACTGTATAAAAAAGTAATAGCTATGCACCTCATGAATGTGCTACAGTTTCTCTGTGATAAGACCCTTGAGGTGTCTCATTGACTGAAAAAAAACATCAGTGACAACTCCCAAGATCTCTCTCTTGCCCTGTAGCTGTTCAGCACAGGTTGCTAAGTTGCAGCACTGTGAAACTAAAAAACACTCAGTAGTCTCTGCAAGGCATTCTGTTATTTGGCATGGGCCTCCTACTAAAGCCTTGATATTTGAATAATCCATCCAGAAGAAAATAATACCTTCAACAAATTGCAACTTATATAAGAAGTATTTTGGGAAAGTTACCAGGACATCTCTGAGGAGCAAAATATACTCCCATATATAAATCACTAATGTGTAGAGTTAGCATATCTACTGTAAAGCATCAGTAGCCTTTACTGAGTCTTCTAAGTGCTTTTGACTCCCTGTTCAGATTATGATTTTCAACTCAAACAGCTGAGCCAGGTGGCTATGTTATGCAATTATCTGGCAAAAAAACAAGTACAGCACAGACTCAGTCTAGCCTGGTTTATATGACTGTACAACCTGGTTCAGCATGGTTGGCTCAGCTGCATGCAGTCCCTGGCGAAAAACCACAGGCGCATTTTATTTATTTCCTACGTAACTAACAGAGCTCATTGACTACAGAAGTCACAGGCACAAAGCAACATCAGGGTTTGGCTCATGTTAATTAGCACTTATCACCTTCTAGCTCCTACATCTATCTGCCGATTTATTTTGTCACTTAAGAGGCCTATCATCCTTACCTCTATCCAATGGGAGATAACTATTTTTGGACTCTTTCAAGGACACACTAACATAGCAAAATAGGTCTAGACTTAACTTCCACCTTAGCTTCACCAAAGTGTGGAACACCTCTCTTTTATACCATCATCATCTGAATTTGCGTACTGCTTACTGTTTTCTCCTCTGGAAAGCATTGCCCAGTTTGAGTAACTTCTGTGCTTTTAAACTTTTCTATGAATGTGTATTTTAAAAAGGATTTTTAAATGTATTGTTCAATTAAAAGCCTGCAGCTTGAGAAGTAATGGATGCAGCGAATGTATCCTCCATCCCTTCGTTTGTTGAGAATCCTGTAAGTACTATGAAACAGCCTGTAACGTCAAGAATGGGCTGCCTAGTATCTGTATTTGCTGAATTTCTTGCTTATATATATCTCAGTGAACCTGAAACACCTAATTATGTCAGCAAAAGCACATTTTGGTTATCCTTATCATAAGTGGTACAAACCGCAACAAAATTATCAGAAAATGCAAAGTGTAAATTGCCTGTCTTTATTTAAAATACATGGGGTTTACTGAATATTACTATGGACAAATCAACATTTTCACAGATCCGAAAGCCAAAAATTATCCAGTATTCTACAAAAAAGACACT
This sequence comes from Falco peregrinus, assembly GCF_023634155.1. Lineage (NCBI taxonomy): Eukaryota > Metazoa > Chordata > Aves > Falconiformes > Falconidae > Falco > Falco peregrinus. Next base: position 54,359,748 of record NC_073726.1, read on the forward strand.
TCAGAAAGTTACTGAGTAAAAAACCTATAGGAATCTAATTCATAGCAGAAATACTTCAGCAAAAAAAATACCCCGGAATCAAGAAAATTAATTATAAAATTTATAAAAATTTAAAAGATGTAAAGGCTCATAGTTTACAAGTGAGGACAATTTATGTCTGCAATGATTTTCACATTAGAATTCCTATTTATGCTGTCCTCAGGCTTACTTTTTGTAAGCTGTTTTAGCCAAACTCAAGTTACTGTTCACATTATACAATAATGGACTGAAATGTAAGGTTACATGATATCGTATGAGACAGATAATCCAGTGACTCCTTCCTTTTAAGGCTATAGAAATGTGTGAATTCTGTTTGCAAGTCTTAGCAATCTTAATATCCAGCATATAATGACAACCTGCAGAGACTTCAGTATGCTTCATTGCCTGTGACAATATGGTAAAGAACACAGTAAAATTTCTGAAGTTAAAAAAATTTAGCCCAAATCATTACTAGTTTTTGAAACGTGGTATTTCCTAACAGAAAGGCTCTTTGTATACTTCAGTAATTTGTTACCAGCGTTATTATCCCATTTGATTTTTCTTTAGCACTTCTTCAATGTGTTTAAACACGCTGGCATCTTCAATGGTTGGTGTTACCTGAAAAGGAAGAATATACAAAAGCATGGGATAGTAAATTGTGGGCCTTCAACAGTGAAACAGAACTTCATTCAGAGAACCTTCTAAATATAGCCTTCAAAAAATCAAGAAGAAAGTATCTGGAAAGCCCTGGAACATTAAATTACAGTAGAAATAAAATATAACGTGCTACCTGAAGTCACAGACCAGTTGCAGAATGGTCTAGAGAACTGAAACCATAATGTTGTGTCTTCAGATGTGCATGTGTGCCTAATTCATGAAAGAATGCATCTCCAGCTTACCTTATATGGCTTCCCACTGACGACGGCAGAAAGAGCTGAGCGTGGTATCTTGCCAGAGCGTGTTTTTGGCAGCTGTTTTACAAACACCCCCTTCTGGAAGGCTGCTACTGGACCAATGTTACTTCGAACTTGCTCAACAATCTCTTCCAAAATCTTCTCCTCTTCTGTCTTTATATCTAGTGAAGAAGTTCATATCCTTTACTTTTTAGGGAACTTTTGCAAATCTTAGTAACATCAGCACCAGCGAGCTCTCACCTTCTCGCAGTACACACAGCGCAAACGGGACGTGTCCTTTTAGCGGATCCTCCTGGCCCACCACAGCACAGTCTGCCACAGCAGGATGGAAAAGGACACACTGAGGGACAGAAAACAGAACTAAACTGAACTAACAATAACTGAACGCTTCAGTGAAAAAAATCCATAGGCATGGATGTAAAAAACAGGCTTATTTCTTACATTTTGACAGCAAAAAGTATTTAGTCAGTACACCTCAGGATTCTAACTACACGTTGCAGATGCATATGCGTATACTTTCATACACACTTATGTGTAGTTTGTGAACAAACATCAGAAATAAAAACTATGGCAGCACAAGATACAAATACAGAACAAAGCAAAGGCAATTTCCTTACAGCTTTGAGAGAACATCTTTTGTTTTGCTAGTGAGATCTTTGGTGGAACAAATAACATTAGCCTAACATTACAAGTAACATGGAGTTAAGTGCGCGGAGTAAAGACCAAAACCACAGAAGTGCTCCTACTATAGGGCTATAAAGTCATACTGGGTCATTCTCTCTGACTTGTATCTTTTTCACTCCTTGCTGCACAAAGGCATAGTTTCAACAAAAGCCAAATCCAGGCCCTACCCCAGCTTGCAGCCGGCCTAGTTCAGCTCACTCTGGGAAACACTGAGTCAGCCTCCTTAGACAAAAAAGGGAATCAGACCAGAGTCCCCTCCTTCCTACTGCACATTTCTGCAATTATACAAGTGATGGACAGTAGCACTGATATCTCAAACTCTCTTTTATGAAATCAAGTGAGAGATTTTCTTTTCATTCCACTCAGCTAAGGTTCTCATTTCCTAGGGAAAAAAAGTCACCAAGATGTCTCAGTACATTCTGAGATGTGTGTCACCAAGTCTGGGACAAAGCTGGACTTAAGATACTAGCAGTTGTGAATCCTCTTCCAAAGCAACTGAATCTTTTCATGTAGGTATCACTGTCCCTTGGGGCATCTTGCTGTCAACAGTACTTTCAACATTTCCTCCGTACTCAGCCACACAGAGGACCTAACGTGACCCTGTACACAGGCCACACAGAGGCCAACATAATGTGACTGTGCATATTAATTTATCTGTGCATACAAGGACTACGTCTTTGATAATAACAGATCTTCACATAATTTGTTGTCAAAATCAGACAGTGGGATGACGGAAAGGAAGACTAACTAAAATAAGTTTTAACAATAAAGGCTTTTTTTTTTTTAAGTAAGTAGGAACACATCATTTGCATTGCCTACTCAGACAATGCCATCAGCATGAGGAAGATGACAGGAAAGGTACAGAGAAGACAGAAGAAAAAAATCCTGAAGGAATGGAAAGCTGAATCACTGCTGTTCCAATTAACAACGGGAAGGCTCTTGAGTAACCTGGCTGTGAAACCAGTGGTGGCAAGAACAATTCAAAGGGTCGCCCATAACCCATCCTCAAAACAGATTTTAACATCCTTTGGATTTACAGACACAACAGGAAGGAGAAACTGGCTGTCTCGTGTCATGGTTACTACAATACACAACAAGTAGTTTTTAGCAAAATAAATCTGCACAGTGTTTCTCGCATACTTTGACTGAAGCTATACTCATTTCACAAACTACGCTCCTAGAAACATCCCATGTTACAAAAACACAAACAGGAAACAGTTAGCTTAATAGCAGAGGAATGCTCTATCAAAGCACAAAAGCATGACATTTTACATGCAGCTTTTGAAACTGTGTATTTTTTAGAGGAATTAAATGGGATGTGCATAAGCCATATATAGAACAGCAAGCACAACAGACAAGTTAGTTCTGGCTGGGCTTATCCCAGGACTAGAAGGGCAGAGGAGCCTGCTGCAAAAATGCTGAAGCTAAATATGCACACGTACACTTGAATTCAGATGCAGCCTACTTTGTCCCAAAGTCATTGTATCCAAACTGACAAATCATACAGGAATGAGTCTTACACAACTCCAAATCTCCATGGTATTTCAATGCATCACATATTTATGCACTTTGGTTGCTTCTAGTCCAGAGCCTCAAGAACTCAGTCCATTTCCTGCTATAAATACCCATTCTCTGCTGATCTGACTTCTTGACCCTGACCACAGCAACTTGATAGCCATATATAACCAAAAAAAAAAAAAAAAAAAAAAAAAAAAAGAAAAAAGAGGGAGGAATGAATTATGGAGAAGTGGACTAGTAAGGTCTTCAATCAAAGTAACTATTATTTTCCACAGCAACATAGGAAAAAGGTCTGTAGTAATCCAACATTACCATCAATACTATAATTACCTATTGGGCATTAACAGGATGCCTATGGTGGAGATTTAAGTGTTGCCAACTCATTTTGTAGTAGCTTGTTTGTGTTACTCTAGTCTGCCACTTGTTCATAAAACTATTATGGTAAGCTGCAATATTGCAGTCAGTGTAGTATTTTTCTTCAATCTATCCAAAATCCTATCAACTTTGGGACAGCTAATTTTACATGATTTAAAATGTAAATATTAATCTAAAACTCTCAAACTTTGTAAAAAGCTGAAAAAGACTCATCACAGTTTAAAAATTGTTTACAATCAAGAAAAATCTCAAGGAAGTGAAATGGCATTCCTGGAATGATCACTGGGCACAAAGACAGATGTCTAATGCAGCAGCAGACAGAAACCCCACCACGATGAAGGGGATTTCTCATCCTAAATTCCTTGATTTCAAGTCTGTAGCCTCAAGCAGGCAAGGTTTGACTTGGGCTCTTTCAGAAAGAGTCAAGGCAAGCCAGGGACACCATAGATGTACAGAGAAAAATGATGCATGGATCAGCGTAAACTGAGGTTATCATAATTTTTAACCTTCACTGACTGGCAAGGTAAACGGTAACACATACTGCACTGCAGTAAAGATGAAGTTCCAACAATACTAACAAATACCTTAGACAAAAACCCTAAATGTTTGGAACATAATAAAGCTAAAATTGTTAGTCAAAGCACTAAGTAAAAACTCATTAAGCTTGTAATGCAGCTATAATGTAAATGCAGACAATACACTTGCTGAACAAGGTGACTGTCACTTAATTAAATGGCGATTCAGTGAACGCCTAATTCTATATTTACCAATCTTACTGAAGAGCTAATTGTAGTCTTGTTAACGCTTTCCCATTTAACTAGCAATTTGCTGTGCACACATCAACAACACTTTTTAGCTTTGTTCAAAATGTGAATAGAAAACCTTCTAGAATTTTGTAGTGATGACACATTTTTTGTTTCTAGCAGAAAGACTTAACTAGCAGGGACAAAAACAGACAAAGCTCAGGATTGATGGATACGAAGGTAATACAGCTGAGGAGATGATCCAATTCACCATTTGTTATATTACCTTCAGATTCAGCCTGAAGCAAAAAAGCAATGCTCAGCTCAGCCCAAGAGCAGTAGAGCAGTAAGGAGTGGGGATGAGATTCCCTGCTGTACCTTAGTAGAGCAACACCAAAAATATTACTTCAAAGAGGTTTAAGCGGACTGAAAGCCACCTTTACATCTCCATAGAGTCGAGTCAGGGCAGCAGCTGGTTCAGCTCCCTGGCTGACCAATCCTCCAAGGATTGCCTATGTTTATCTGAATTTGTTCACTTCTACGTAACTAGAATTTCTTCTATTCTCTTTTTTTTTTCCTAGCCTTTTAAAAAACAGTCACTAGACTAACAGACATTAGAAAGCAAAAAATGACTAACAGATTAGTTTGTGTTTTAGTGAATAGTTAATTCAGAGTCCTTAAAATTGTATTTTTCCCTTGTACATGTCCGGCACATCTCTTCCTACGCTTCCTGAATAAGCAATTGGTATGTTGTCAGGGAAATTTGTAACTGGCAATCAATCCCAGTGGTTCCAGGGAGGTGAGGGAACAAGGGTATGAAATTCTGGTACTGTTACGGACTGCACTATTTTCAACTTTTTGACTTCCATGGGTATTACATTAATGACTTTCAATTTAACAGCAGGGGTTCTTTTACAGAAATTTTCATTGTTCGTTTAGTACCGCTCATACAGTAAGAGACAAAATAGCTGTCAAGAAACTGTGATGGAAACACTTCAAATCAAGAAAATGATTTGAAGAATCAGTTACCAATATTCGAGTGAGCGGAGGTTATCTTTATTCAGCAGCGCTGGGTGCATGGGGGATCGCTCCACCAAAATCATGCACCTCATACAGAACTTATTCATACATATTCATTAAGTATTCATGCATAAACATAGTATTTCCCAAAAATCATTAACATACTCTCGCTTTGTATGTTAATTAGCTTATCCGTCCTTCGCGCTTGCGCAAATTCTTCCAAGAATTGTGGGCAGGGGTCTCCGGGACGTAGGCAGTGGTCTTTGGGAGGAAGGCCATAAGTCTTCCTCATGGTACTTTTCACCTTTTGCCTGGTATCTGATGGTCTTGCAAGTTTGCAGTGCTCTTATTGGTCTGAGCTAATTTATGTCCTTGTCGACCATCTGTTTCTTCTGCTTGTTTCTTTTAGTCGCTCCCTCTAGATAACTGATGAAAGGAGGAGTCTGTTTCTCTTTCTTTAACCTTCTCTAACAAGGGGCCTGTTTATAAGTTATTTCATTAATTATTTCCAACAAACTATGGTTACATGGCCTAATTACTATACCTACATTCTTTGAGTAAATATAAGTTCTTAGCCTTGGTACAGGGCTGTACAGAGGATTTTATAGCCACTTTTGTTGTGCAACTACTAGTTTCATTAGAATATATTTCTTATTCCTCTATATTTCTATTAAAATTATTTTAGCAAATCTGTAACATTTCCCCCCTTTGAAAGTGTTGAAAATTGTTATTTCAATACTTTCGCATTATTTACATAGCAGTTGTTTCAGCATATTTTGGTGGTGAACTGTATCTTGGTGGAATGGTTGGTACTTTTCTCATGATCATGCGATTGACTGCAATTCTATTGATAAACTGTTTCTTCAAACAAGCATATATTAGCATGATCATCAGAAAGACAATCAGTAACAGAAACAAAGTTTTGATTATAGATTGTATCCAAGAGCTTAGATTCCATCCCAATTTGTTAAAAATTTTCCCCAGCCAACCTTCTGACATTATCTTCTTGAATTGATTCTGTTTCCTTTTCAATTTTACCTAATAGGTCTAGATCATGTTCCACATCTTGAGTTACATTTGTGTATGTAACTCAATGTGAATGCAGCAGTGGTCCTTCCCATTTTTCTTCCAAAGGTTTTCCTGAAAAAGTCTTTATATACACATAGTTACCAGGTTTAAAAGGAGTGGATTGGTTGATCTAACCCTCTGGCCCTTGTTCCCAATACTTGTTTAACTGTCATTAAGAATCAAGAATCAGGAGCTGAGCATTTAAATTTTCATGCCCCTTTAAGGTTGGGTCCAATTTGTGGCTGCGCATGTGTTTTTCATTGTGCAGTTTTGGTCAGGGTGTTAGCCTGAACCTCGACTAGGAGGGTCACGGAACAATTTGTTTGTCTCGCCACAAACAATCTTTACCATTTGAAAAGATGGGAGCAGGAGATGACACACTCTGCACGGTTTTGCTGTTCAGCCTTTGCATTATCGTGACTACAGTAACCATCAGTATGTGTTTCTGTGAGTGCTTTTGGTCACGCCAGTATAGAAGAGTACGATCTCCTCCTCGCAATTCGTCCTGAACAGTGGAACTCGTGGGATATCAAAGGAGAGTGCGAGAGACTGTTATATAAACAAAAGGAAAATGTTGATCTCCAGCAAAGTTACCATGTGACTTGTTATTCGTTTCTGTTCATCTTCGTCAATTCGTGAAGAGAAATACCAAGGACCAGGCACAGACTACCATGGAGGGAACAGATGGACCCCGACATTATTCAGGACTGTGATGGATTCACGAGCGAAGTAGTCTGGGGTTTTTTTGCATTACATGAGACTTTGCTGGATTGTTATTCCATTATCCAATTTCTAGTTCATGTTTGTTAATAAATTGTTATTTGTTGTTTACTGGCTGTCGAGGAGTTCATTAAATTTATTGGGTGCCTAACACACGGTTTTCAAATCAAATCAAAAGGGTTGGGTAACCTATAAAAAAAAAACTTAAACCAATACTTAGAGCAAAAATCAAATACTATAGTTGCTTAACACATTCCTTTTTGACATGCGTCACTATCATAACTGGACGGACTATAAGCATTTCGCATGCGCAATCTTTCCAGATTTTTCTAATACATTCTGTGGGGTTTAAAAATGCACATGTGCATGTTCAAAGGTATACACGGATCATTCGTGTGATAAAAAATGGCTACTGCGTGTCCAGATGAAGTCCCAAACCCATTTCCTGACCATACCACTCCGGTAAGTCTGTTAATGGTAACATTTATGGCACTACGGTCAAACGACAGGTCCCTGTTTTCAATGTAATGTTTTCTCACCACCAGACCACCGCGTCACCTGCCAGGGAAGAAGGGTCTAGAGTGCACATTTCCCCCTCTGAACATTCTGTACGGTGAGTGTTCTCAAAACGTTTAACCTATATGGTTCATTAGAAAGGGGAACAAACCTTTTGTTTTTCTTCCTGTTGTTGTTTAGGCAGAGGGTGCATTTTTCTGCTGTCACACGTCAAGAACTTATGGCGGAGGTGGAAAAGTATAAAAGGCGTTACCATATCCTCATCTATGCTTTCCTGGCGGTTTCTTTCTTTGCTATTCTATTTTTATTTTTAATCAGCCTACATTGTTATATGAATTGTTAATAGTATTTCCAGATTCTTGTTTGTTATTAAATTGTTATTGTGTTAACTATATAATCTGTATTGTCAACTGTACATTTCAGCATACTACTCAAATTTGTTTAACACCATTGGGTGAAACCATAGTAGCAAATTGCATGTTAGTTATAACATGTTGAATTAATCTTATAAAACATGGAACAGCACATGGCAAAAACAATAAGGTGGCTAATCCACATAACAAATAAAATAAAATTCGTTTTACCCAGGGGCTCCTGGGAAGCCAGGAAAACAAGTCAATGTTCCAGTCTTTCCAAGTTTGGATATGTGATTTGTTTAACTAATTCATGATTGTCATCAATTTTCAAACAACAATTGGAAACATTTAATTTACCACAAACACCTCCTTCTTCGGCTAGCAGGTAATCGAGAACCATCCTGTGTTAATAAATTGCATTTCATATTTGAGTTGCTTGGTCTGTTAGTAATAATTTCCGAGACAGCCTGTAGACGAATGACACTATTCAGATTGTAGATAGGTTCTCGAGCACCACTAATGAGTTCATTAGGATTCCAAGTTGCAGGTGCATAATACTGTATGATACCTTGGGGTGTCCATTCATGTAATAAATATTGCTACCCCCCTTGGGAGTTTGGAAAAATCAGCTTGCCACTGTTGCCCTGGCTAATTTTCAAACACAATTCACATTGCTGAGTCACCTGTTTTATTACAGTATACAAGTTTCGCCCTATCAATTTCTGATTTAGACTTTTATATAAATCATCAGCTCCCCAATGTGTCTTATTATGTTCTGTTAGGGCTGTGGTCCATATTAAATTGGATGGTACCACTATACGACCATCCCTCAAATAAGTCCACTTACTTTATCATTCATGTCCTGAATTAGCTTTAAGTTTTCTTTAGAATAGTTTGGCTCCTGATCTGTACTTATAGTTTGGATTTTACCATCTGGTATTAAGGATAATTCCTCCTTTCCTACCTCCTCTGCTACTTGTCTGGCCTCATGGTTGGCCAGGCAGTTTCCAATTTCCAGATCAGTGCCTCAATGGGTCATCTTATGTTCTTCCTTCCTGGATGACCCTCTTATAACGGAGGGGGCCACTCCTCACATCAAGGTCTGGCATGGCATATGTTCCCACCGCTCAACGCCTACTGGGTTGCAGCCAACAGCAGAGCTCAAGATTCTTCTTGGTGGCAAATACAGAGGCCAACCCAGTCTTGCCCTTGATTGTGGCAGGAGGCACTTGACCAACCTTATTCCTTGTACTTTGTTGTCAATGCAGAGTTTCATCTGTGCACCCCATAACAAGTCACTGTCATGGTAAAACACACAGATTTACATCAGTAGAACTACTACAGAGTGTATTTTATTTTAGTTTTTATGCCAATAACCCCCACAGCCCAGCGAGGGGGTACGGGGGGGTTGTACAAACTCACTCCAATACTTTAACACTTTCACACAGTCTTTGATTCTCCAACCCCCCACCCCACCCCCCTCCCGCTTCAGATCTTACATACATTAGTACAAGTTTTTATCTTACAACCTGTTTCATTCTGGTTGCTCCACAGAAGGAACCACAACCTGAGCTCTCTTTTTTTTTTTTTCTTTTTTCTTTTTTTTTTTTTTTGTATACAAATATTTCAACCAGAACATCTTTCTAGTTTAGGTCTCAGTTGTTTTTTAGTTTTTTTTCCTGTCCTTTTCTAGAGCCATAATCAAAGATCAGGTGGTGTTAATCCCACACTCCTCCTGTCACAGAAACATATCAGCACACATTACTTCATCCCATTTTCCTCTCACCTCAAGAACAACATTTACTGTAATAAAACATTATAATTCAGTGTCCCGTTTAAGGGCCATGTCTCTCCATCCCTCAACTTATACAGGGGCCACCACTGATTACAGCACTTAACCAAAGTTCTCTTATTCACACTTCTCCCAGGCAGCCCCCCCATTTCCTTCCAGTGACTTAAAACACATCCCAACAGACTCTTTCTTACTATTCCACCACTTCGTTATCTCAATCCCTATCCCAGCCACAGACGACTCTAATTTCACTTACAGCAGGCCACTCTAATTTCACTTACAGCTTTCTCTCTTATCCCAAGGCATCCAAACCTTACAGTTAGGGCATTCAATTTCTTGTCCCCACCATACATACAATAATTCTTTACACCATATACACTTTAAAACATATAGAGGTTCACATTCACCCCTCAGATGTTCAAGACAATAACCACATACCAACATTTATAATATACTTAATACAGAAATGTTCTCACATTTCCAGCATAAATGATTATAACAATTATTAATAACCTTATAATTATTAATTAAAAGGCCACTTTTCTCCACATTCCAGCTTATAAAGCGGCCACCATTGATTACAATATTTTATCAATGTTTTCCTATTCACATTTCCACCAGCGGATCCTCCAATATCCTTCCAATGACTCAAAAAGGGCTTTTCTTTAAAACTCCACCACTTTGTTTTCCTCCCATTTTCCCACTTCACACTAACAGAGTACACTTAACACTTACAAAATGCAGCATGCAGGTATCTCTCTACAGCAACACCAAGAACTCACTATTATTACCAAGAATATAGTTGTTGTGATTTTGGCTATAAACAGAGTCAAATTCCACATTCCGTAAGTCAGAAAACTGGAATAAGCCAGACTGTACCAAACGAGCCCTATAAGCAAACTTGCCAGGCTCCAAATGGCAACTGAATGCCAACAAAATCAAACAAAACCAAACGTATACTTAAGGTGCTAGCCACAAAAGTATACACCACCCTGCAGAAGTTTAACTTTTGACTTACGGGCAGTTCCAAATGACCGGTCTACCAAACAAACAAACCAAAATAAAGAATACCGTCACTTACAGCAATGGGGTCCTTGTCTGCCGCCGCAGTGATCCGTTGAGTCAAGGAGTCCCTCTGGGAAATCCTGGGGGTACCCTGGGGAGTCCTATCCCCAGCGGGTCCTACAGCCCGGCAGAGAGGTGTCCCACCTGGGTCGCCAGATTGATTTAAAGAACGAAGTCAAAATTTCTTAGTGACTAAGTATCCTTTATTGGCAGCGCTGGATGCACATTAGGCGGAAGGATCCCCCATGCATCCAGCGCTGCCAATAAAGGATACTTAGTCACGAAGAAATTTTGACTTCATTCTTTAAATCAAAAAAGCACTGAGTGTCAGTCTATGTAAATTCAGCCAACAACAAGCAATTAAAAAAACCACAACTAAAACCTGTATTTTACGAATAAAAGCTTCTGCACCTAAGTAACTACAGTAGCTGGTGAAACTGCTTGGCACACTGACCCTAAATTATCTTAACGTATTCCCAAATAAATACGTTATCAGAGTTTACAGGAATGCTTTCCATGCTACCATATTGCCCCTTAACTCCACCTTCAAATGTCAAATCACTCCTGTCTTATCAATCCCATGGAACAAACTCCTTATTATTGACTAGATTTATTATGGAAAGCACCTTAACAGGAAGGACTTGCAACAATTGTTTTGCTTAAAAGCACCAATGGAAATGCAAACAAAAAAAAGTAGAAAGAAAATGAGAAATTTTGTGAGATTTTCAGTCTTAGCTTTCTTCATTCACTCTTGTAAATTCACTCAGGCAATGCTAACCTCTTCAATTGCACCTGCAGAAATTCTGTGTCCGGCAACATTGATCACATCATCCGCTCGAGACAGGACGTATAAATAGCCATCTTCATCCATATAACCTGCATCCATAGTATCATAATATCCCTAAACACAACAAAACCAAATATAAATTTAGAAACAGTACTAGGAACATCCATTCATTTCCCATGAAACCAACAAACAAAACTGATTGTTTCAAATGAAACACGCTTTTGGTGCCTGGAAGTTTTAGTTCTGTAATATTTTTCGCCATTCTTATGTCATAAGTGTCATTCAGTGCAGCTCCCTTTCCAGAAAGGTTTTGTAGTCTTTGTTAAAACAGAACATAAGACAATACATAAACCTCAGTTTTTTCCAACTCTGCTTTCTTTGATCCCTGACAGCCTGGAGAAGGATGTTGTCTGAATCTACCTAAGGAGAACGGAATTGCTACAATATAACAACAGTTGTCCAATTGTTCCTAAAGGTTGGGGTTTTTTTTTGCTGGATCCCAACATACATCATCATCATTATGATGCAAGTGCACACAAAAAAAAATATCTGCCTTATCAAGTCACTTATTTACTTTTATTGAATTAAACCTTCTATTTTGGACATTGACATAGGACCAATCTGTCTATTTCTAAAAGGAAAGGAGGAAGCCAGTCCTTGGATAGTTCATCTGACAAGGAAACTAATGCAGTTAGGAGCATTAGATGCACAGTGGGCAAGTGGATATTTTGGACTGATAGTATGTTAGAATGACTGCACATCAACAAAAGTAGTGTTATTTGAAGCTGTGATAGTTTAAGGTTGCGAGGCTTACATCTTTTATTAGATCAAATGACATAAAACAACTTTTAGGTTCAGAAGCTTGAGGTTTGCCGCCTTCTGTTTCAGATCTGAAAAAATAAAAAAACCCAGCATGCCCAAAAGCTTAAAGTACGAATGAAGAAATTTTTACCTTGAAACATTTTTAATTGTGTAACACATATATCAAAGGTCTCTCATGAAAATAATGCATGATAATTTTGTATGTTATGCAGTTTAGATCTACTATCATTCAGTTCTGCAGGATTATGAAAAGTTTATATAATCAATTTCATAATTCTTACTGGAAATTTCCGGAAATACAACTTCTGGAAAGCTTCCTGATTTTCCCAAAGACCTGAGAATGCTCCAGGAGGCAAAGGCAACCTTAAATTAAAAAGAGCAGAGGCAAGTAGTAAGAAACTTAGATATAATTCACGCTCTCCGTTCATACTTTATTTCAGATAAATAATTGTTGGCTATACAGTCAGAAAAGAGTTCAGCTTAATAATATGCTGATAACAGACCAAAAATACCATATATTTGTTGTGATCACATGCATATAGCATTGAACTGATTCCAGACCATACCTTTTATACAACATAAGCACCTCTGGCATTCAATAAAATAATGTTTGGTCTAGTAAACACTATATAGCATACTATAAATATGTTATCTGCATTCATCTTTCAACATTTCCAAGCATTAAGTATCTGTCAGTAATGTGTGCATGTATGCTATGATACAGACAACTTCAATATTATAGGTATCTGTCCTTGTTTCAGCTGGGGTAGAGTTAATTTCCTTTTTACTAGCTGGTACAGTGCTGTGTTTTGGATTTAGAATGACAACAGCACCCTGATGTTTTAGCTGTTGCTAAATAGTTCTTACTCTAAATCAAGGCATTTGCAAGGTCCCCATGCTCTGCCAGTGAGCAGGGGCACATGGAGCCAGGAGGGAGCAGAGCCAGGACAGCTTACCCAATCTAGCCAGAGGGATATTCCATAGCATAGAACATCAAGCTTGGTATACAAACAGGGGGAGCTGGCTGGGGCCTGCCCATCACTGCTCACAGACTGGCTGGGCATCAGTCGGTGGGTGGTGAGCGGCCCCACATGAAACGATTGTGCATCAATTGTTTCTTTTATTTTGGGTTTCATTCCTCTCTCCCTCTCTCTCCTTTTCATTACAATCATTATTATTGTATTTTAATTATTAAAAAAGTTCTTATCTCAACCCACGAGTTTTACCCGATTCTCCTCCCCATCCCACTAGTGGGGGCTGTGGGGAGTGAGCAAGCAGCTCTGTGGTACTTGCCAGCCGGGGTCAAACCACAACAGCATCTCACTAACACATGTACACATTCACACATGCATAGACGTATGAATTGAATTATCAGACACACAGAACTTCAGTTTCTGTACAAAGATATAAGTCAAATTACTTCAGTCATGAGAATCTGAATAAAAATACTTTTTTTATTTAGATTGTGTATAACATTACTGGAATTATTGGAGGAGTTGTTTGAAAGTCTATCACTTTTAGAACTTTCTACAATAACTTATTTTTATTTTTTTAGGTGAAGCTGCAAAATTCTGTATTGCCTTATTAGTTGAGTTTTCAATGTGTACCATACACTCATTCTTCAGTCCACAATACAGGCATGACAAAATATGGGACACTTCCCATACAAACCTGCTGAAAGAGGAGAAGCTACAGAAGTCTTAGCTAACAAAGAAGTGGTTGTTTCTCCATTCAAAGCCCTGACAGGGTTAAACACAGCTTACTTGAACTTCCTAAGAGATGTATATTTGGGCATATCAACACAAGTTTTATGAAGATTAACCCTAGTAACAGAGAGAGAATATGCTTGCTTGCATGATCTTTTATATAGACAAAACCAGAAATGCCTCATACACATTTTAGTAGCATATGCCTGCATTCCTAACCAGCAAATCTTTAGCCAGGGGTATTTTATTTTCTACTCTGATAGTGTCTCTGTGACACCAGAAGGCAACACCTCTAGCAGTGAAACAGCCCTCCATAGCATTGCCACACTGGTAGTATCATTGTAAGTCTCCTATGATGTTCAAGTCACAAGAACAGGTGCTACCAGCTCAGTGACATGTACATTCCCATCACAAGAACAGGTGCTACCAGCTCAGTGACATGTACATTCCCAACACTACATTTACAAAGAGTTATATATATATATATAAATACATACACAAACTTTTTTTTTTTAATCTAAATATTGTATAAATAGTACAAGTCATGTTAAAAGGCCATGTAATCTAGTACAGATTCAAATCCATGTTTTTTTTAGAATCCCAGGTTTTTTCAGCTTAATTCAGCTTGATTAGCATAAGAGAATACACCACTACAAATACTACTACTTTCTCTGAGGATTCTGACTCAACACATGCCATAAATCACATTCCCTAAAAGTATGGTTAAGGTAAGGCCAGAAATGCCAAAACACTTCCCAGGTAGTCACCCTGGCTTCAGCAGGGCAGCTTAGCTTCTGCCCATCTGGAGAGAATTCACTGGCCTTTTTGAAACCTTGCAAGCTTAGTAAGAATCTCTGCGGTACATAAACATGACCTGCAGAGAAATTCTCTTGGGAAAAAAAATTAGAAAAACAATATATTGATCCTAGTATTTGTGCATGTATAAGTTTAAAAGAAGAATCTCTTGTTTAGATTCAAGAAAAACTACTAGACAATGGTAGTTACTATGGTTGTTGCCTGGTTGCTAATAACACAACAACTTACAAAAGCTTACGTCACTGCAAATTTTGCACTTTAAATATATTTACCAGTCTGAAACATCCTTGTGATGGGAGAGAAGGGACAATTCGTATTGATGAAGTCCTCTATCCACAGTACTTTGCAGTTAGTAATTAAATAGAAAAAACAATTTTATTGCTGAAATCAGAAAAGCATTTTCCTTTCTGCAACTGTAATGGTTTAGAAATCCTAACACAGAAGTATGTAACATATCACCAAAAATCTCTGCTCCCACCATTTGGTTTTGTTTGTGTTTGGTTCGTTTTGGTTTTTTTAGGGAGGGTAGCTTTTGTCTTTTGTTTCTTTAAAGGAAAATTGCATTGGTAAGTACATCCACAGTGCATATTTCAAGAGTCTATGAAAACCAGACTGCTAAACTACTGGCTGCCACAGATACAGCTACGGTGCAAATCATAGCACAATACCAACACAATCTGAAAATGCACTTCCATGACTCTCTGTAAAAAATTACTTGCAGTTAGGACTGCATTCCACCCACTAAGCAAAAACTGAATGCTGTCTTCCATGTATCCATCTTTCAGGAAAAATAATTCCAAAGCAATTGGCACATACAATTCTTCAACAACAGTGAAGTTCTTAGCATTGTGACTGAATAGAATTTCTAGGTGCTGTGCAAAGACAAATAATTAATAAAATTAATAAAGGTAGAATTCAGCTTGCCAGAACATAATTACATGTATTGCAATTTTGCCAGGACATCAGAATGAAAATACCCAGAGCCAAGAATACCTCCACGCTGCTGCTGTCAGTGGGAATGCTGCCATGAATTCCAATGGGAGCTGAACTGGATTATAATTATGTGCAAGGAGCCACAAGAGTAAAAATGAGACAGTCAGAAAACAACAGCAATCTGGAAGAAAACATTTCTTCCTTTTCTCAGCCCCTCCATAAAAATGGAACATTTTGAGATGTTTGGTTTGGGTCTGTTCTCCCTAGGAAACATAACACACACCTACAAAAGTTCTATAACACACACCTACAAAGGTTCTATATTTAAAAACTGTTGCCTCTTTGTCCAAACACTGAGTTGTCAAGGTCTTTTGGGGTTCTTTTTATTCAGAGGATATATTGACCAAAAAGTGCCAGGTACAAGAAAAGTAAGCATGATCGCCCCAGAGATGCTCCTGCTTCCGTTTCACAAGCAGCAGGACCACAGAAGACCAAGACAGGAGGAGGTAGGTTCCTTTGTCATCATTTTCACAATATACAAAGAAGTTGCTTTGCTTGGTTTCCCTTTGGGACATATTTACTGTATTTCTCTAGCTACCCATTAACTTTTCCCTCTCTCATCCTGCATGCCAAGCCACAAACCAACCAGTGCTGAGCCTCTGCACCTGCTATCGATTCAAAGACAAGCCCTCCCTTACACTATTCTTGCCTAGATTTTACATGTGGTCATAACTTTAGTAGCTTCTTCTGTCTCATCATTGTTTCTTCCTTCTGGAGAGGACAGTCAAGAGCCTCAAGAAACACAAATTCAAGACAAGCTTGCCAGCTTTTTCTAAAATATGAATGTGGTACCAGCTATATTGGAGCAGGCTAACTACAGCCAACTCATCCCGTTTAACTAGCAAAAACCAGGCACCGTTTCAAACCCAAGTTGAGGTTCGAGACAAAAACTTACACTGAGCTGAATCAAAACATGTGAATGTGAGAAAGTTTAGCTTTGAATTTCAAACTTCAAAAAAGATGTATAGGTCTGAATTTTGATCTCAGTCATGCCAACTTTTCACCAGCACAGCAACAGCAGTACAAATAATGCTATTCTCCGTTTACTCCAGTGAAATTAAGATGACGATTGTAAAACTACAGGAATACAGTTCCAGGCCCATTTTGCATTTCAAGGTTGAATACATTTAGAACAGCATCAGGAAAACCAGGTAAACTGTGTAATTAATTATGTAAATTATATGGGTTCATTTTACAAAGACCCACTCTAGTTACATTTTATAAAGATAAGAATGTAATTTCATTATAAATTGGAGAAACTAAGATTAGGTGAGCTTGGCACCATTACACAAAAACTCTGAAGTACTTCCACAGTAACTGTTTACTGCTAGGGAATTTTAAATTACAATCATTATCTGGTTTTTAAGAACTCTTTCACAGTTCATTTATTTTTCATAAAATGGTGGCTGACCATTTTATGAAATCACATAGAAAATCACAGAACAGCCCATCTTTAGCTTAGCCCAAGAAAATCTAACTCCATGTGTCACATCCTTTCAGGATGCCACTCATCAAAATTCCTTGCTGACAGAACAAAGTAATTATAGACACAGCACTCAAAAGATAATTTACACAGAAAAACAAATTTCTGAAAGTACAAATGAAAGTCAAAAACTATGAGAGATGGTACCTTGCTGAGTTTCAGAAAAGACATCCTTTTATTTTATGGTAGACAATGGTACTCACAGGCTGTTCATTACAGCCAGTCAAAGCAAGTATAAGCCATTGTTAAATGAGTTTGGGCTTGGAACAGAGCTAAATCATTTTGATTGGCAGCTATATTATTACTTAGCATTTATGTAGTGCTGTGTATAAACATTATTCCTAAAAAAAAATTTGATTGCAAGTTTGAAAGCCATCTGGAACCTGGAAGCTTTTTCAGACAACAGGGACAACAGCACAGGAAAGAGGGTGGAGAGGAGGTAAGAGAAGAGGATCTCTAACATTCATCAGTCTGCGTGAAATGCTACTTTAGTTAGCTGAAAGGGGTCACAAAAGTAGTTGGTCTCAGTGTGGATTTTACAGGGAAAAAAATATAGTTTAGTGGGGAAGACAGAAATCCATTAAAAACTAATGAAGTGCTTGGAAAAGGTTAAAAGAAATTTCAAATGTCTACTCACAGGTACTCCGCCTGAGATTTGGTAGAAAACTCATCTATAGCTGAATTGCTCTCACATTGGAAGTCCTACTCACTGTTCCACTTGTAAAGGGAAAAGACAAAGTTGATAAATATGTGGAAGGCTGGCAGGGAGAGAAAGCTTTTGCACAGATTCTTCATTATATGTAATCTGACTTCCCACACAACATAGGCTAAAAGATGCCATCTACTAAATCCTGCCTCAATCCCATAACTTTTGGTTAAAATAGATACCCAGGTTTGACCTAGAGGTGTCAAAGAAAACCACCACATTCCCAAGAATATTTATGTGATTCTGTGCAGAGGAGATTGGTAAAATAAATTTGTAAATACTTATCCCATAAACCTCCATTATTATGGTACAAAATTAACTATACAAACACTAGCACAAGTGTAACTAGGATCTAGCAGGAAATTCACTGGCAGGCATTACTCTCTGGATAGAATGAGCGTAAGGCAAATGTAGTTCTCTTGCTGTTGTAGGTGAATACAAAGAATAATGCTAGCTAATGAGACAGTGCTGACAACTGCTTCATAAAATAAACATAATGGGTTTGCGATCCTTACAATGTACAAGAGCAAAACTGAGTTTCCCACTGCACTGGAATTTAAATGGGATTTCTCTTTATTGATGTTCCTTATGAGAACAGACAACTTAGAAAATTCTCACAGGTAATCACGATTACACATACAGACATACACACATTTTCAAGTTTGTATTAATTGCAGGCAAGTCAGAACAGTGCAAGCAGAAATATATCACTAAGACTGGTCTTACTAATGGAAATGGAGGTCATCACTGCTATTATTTTCACTTCAGAATAAATTGTCAGAATCTTTCATGCCCAAAGATTCTAGCTAAAAAAAAAAAAAAAAAAAAAAGGAAATTTAGAAAGAATTTGTATAAACCCACCCTCATGAGCTGCAGTCATATTCATTTTCCCTTGTCCTTTCGTCACAAACAGTGTGACACTACTTTTCATTACTTTATCTTGAAAGACTTGTGAAGTCAAACCTGTTATTGCATTGCCCGGGTAAATTAACCCATATAAGAATTCCTGTCAGCAAAAATCTTTCCAAAGGGCATAGATGATGGTTATATATAGAAAAAAAAAACCCAACAAAAACAAGAGGTATCAGTTGGCAGATGAGTGAAGAAAATAACATACTTAGAGCAGGAAGATGGAGTAATTAGATATAAAAATTACTGTTGTACACTACTTCACTCCTGCAGGATAAAATTAAAGTTTAAAAATCTGTTTTAAGAATAGATATTTTAAATACTATATTTATGAACACTGCAGGTCTCAAGCAGCCCCCAACAGTCCACTGGGAGTTAGACTGGGATAAAAATAATCAAAAGCAGCAGCACACCACTTGTGCACAGCTGCTATTGTGAGCAGTGTGTGGCCATTCTTCTCTCCAATAAATACCAAATAATATTTCTCAACTCACATATGCTGCAGATAAAGCAAACACATATGTTTTTTTCTGAAATGGTACACCATATTTTGCTGCTGAGTGTATGGCTGAGTAAAAGTAAAAACTATCCTGACTTCCATTTTCTTCTGGCTGCATGGGGACGTGTCCCTGGGGTGACAAACACACACTGCTAGTAACAAGGATCATCCCCGCTATTTTTCAGGGGTCTGACCATGCAGAAACTTGCTGAATGATGCCTTGACCTAATGGCCACAAGTTTTTATGACCAAAAAAAGCAACTAAACACTGCAGCAACTTGTCACTTACCAGAATGAAACCTGGAACAAAATGTTTAGACACTGTGAACCAACTTCTGTTAACAGTCCAAAGTTTCAAACATTAGAACTGCTAAAAAACCCACAACTGGCCTCCTAAAGCTCATCAATACCTTTGTCTTGTTTACTTGGTCTGGGTTTGTTGTTGTTTTTTTGTTAAGTGAGGAATGAATTTTAAGAGATCCTATTGTTAGGACTAACCTAAGAGGTTAAGTCAGCAAAAAGGCTGGATGCTTAAGAGGGGGGATAGTTAAGCTACCTCAGAACTGGTTTCATATTGACAATGTTAAATGCTACAACGTAATTTCTTTCCCCCCTACCCCCCCGCCCCCAGTCATTTTAGAATGGATATTACAATAAACATGAACATGATAAATCAATATTGTCCCTGTGCCATTACTCCTTCTTGAGTGATACAATGCAAAGAAACAAAACAAAACAAAACGCCCCTCTTTTCGCCCATCTATTTATTTGATTGCAGCAAAAGTCATGCTGGGCAAGATAAAAAAAAAAACATCATCAACAACAAGATCAAAATCAATGTATAAACACATTTATAATCCCTTAAGATAAATGCCTAAACGCGGAGCCACATTAAGGAAGATAAATTCTGGCCTTAAGAGTTTGACAATAACCCCAAAGAAGATCTTCTAATATAGCAATATATACTCCTGAGTGCCATTTAAAGATAAAGACAGAAATGGCTCAGGAATGTATGCACATGTCTACCAACATTACTTGTTAGTAGATATAATTCAGTCTGTTTGGCCGAATTGGTGAAGGTGGAGTTCATTTCACTTCTCCTTTGGCAGATAAGGCTAAGTACCCACCCTAGGCCAGCCCTGTCACCCCTGCAGTCACTGCAGAGACACGAGCCCGTCTGGAAGGCAATTTAATCCATCCTAGCTGAATGCTTAAGACAGCTAATATTGATTTTCATACAAAATACCTTTCTCTCTCTCCATTGATTACATGACTACATTTTAGTATGGCATCAGATACTACAGAGGTGAGAGTTTTGAAAGATAGCCCTCCACTGTGACCCAAGTGACTGATACTGCAGTTTTAATTGTGCATTTCCATTGCCGAGTATGAATAATGTTACATGTGTAACGTGTAACATGAAAACTACATCTAAATATGAGCCTGCTGATTCCGGGGAGATTGTGTGTGCACTTAAACACATGCCTGTGTGTCCCGGTGATGTAGCCCAAGACGCTGAAAATCAGGCAGGGTACAGACTTCACCCTGAAAACACACGTCTGTGTCACACAGTACAGTAACTTCATGTCATGCTCACTACCTTAGTCTCTCCACAGTGGCCTGGTTACATTAGATCAGTAGTAGAGCTGAGCAAAAAACCTCCACCCCTTGGCAACTCCAACTCCCAAGCAAGTGCCATTGCAGCCCAGCCGCCCGCATTTCCCATGCCACACACCCACAGCATGCTCCAGTGCCTGCAGCTCTTACGTGGCTCATCCTCAGCTCACGTGGCCACTGCCCCAATCCTCAGCTAACTTCCCTCTCCAACAGCTCATCACAATTGGGACATCTGTCCCAACACTTTGGCTTTTGACAGTATTTCAGTTCACTGAAGGTTAATGCTAATCTTCATATTTCCTTCCATTCATTTAAGCAAGCAGCGAAGGCTGAGTTACCGCAACTCCCCTAAATTTTCCCACAAAAGAAGTGAATGAAAGCATCTGTGACTTGTATTTGCTGGCAGTTAGGAAGGGTTCAGAACTGAAGTATTTTCTGTGACTGAAAACTGAGGCAGCTACAGCTAAAGTGTTAATCACAAAGTAGGTATCTGTCCAAGGAAAATGCCATTTGCCTAAAAGCCCATGAAACACCCAGAACACAGAGCTGGCAGGGGCTGTGGGGAGCTACAGCCTATCAAGCTTTACAGAAGCAAGGAAAGGTTCTGGCAACAGTGAGACTGCAGAAGGCAAGATAAACATAAGTGATGCTCACAGTGCTATCCAAACAGAGGCCCCTTTATCTAGACAAAAGGTGCTAAGAAAGATGTACTTTCAAAAAGAATATTAAAAGCTTAGGGAATTCATCTGACAGGAGTCTGGTAAATGGTAATAAAAATCACCTACATGATGCGTACAGCAGGGGTTCTTTCTTCCCCCTTTTTTTTTTTTTCCTGGAGTCTTTTACTGTATGTATTTTTTCAAAGTACTACCATAACAGAACACCATTTCATGCTAAGCACACGCAGAGACATCTTGCTGTTTTTACAGAAAACAGAAAATATACATTCTCCCTCTAAAAATGTGCATCAGTTGGGATTACAAGGTAGTGAAATAGGCAGCATCACAGACAACGCATGTCAATCTGCACTGCTCTACTATTTCACGAAACTGAAAGACAAAACAGTGAAGAGAATGATTCAGTATCTTGCTCACACATCACAACAGGAAGGCTTCATCCTGTTCAACGAGCTGGTAATTAAGAAAATGGTAAACTTTGCTGTAGCCTAAGCAAAAAACCAGCAATCCACACTCATACACGCACACAATTTCATCTGCAGCTTTCCAGCATTAATGGACATTAAAAGTTACGGCAGTTTGGTATCAATATCAGAGACAGTCGTGCTTTTCAACCCTCACTACTTCAATTACTGTTTTAAACATATATATATATAAAAAATCAGAAAAGTCTTCCGTTAAAAGACAACCAATGCATGTAGGGAGTTTCTCTTAACTGTAAGATACTTAGTTTGCTTACTTTACCACAATATTTCCCAAAGTCTTCTCCTTCACTGGTTCCTTATTTTCATCCAGAATCATCACTGTAAAAAAGTAATATAGGAAGAGAACTCCTGTTAAGAAGTGTATTTTTAGGTGAAGGACAGCGTTTCTCTTCATGGCTATCAACTGAAGTCACACTTCGGAATGGCAATATACCAGTGACAGAACAACTGGGATAGGAAACTGAAACGATGAACGGACATACAGAAGACACTTATGAAAAACAACAAGAAAGCATATATAAACTCCATTTATAAACTGTAAACACTTTTTTTTTTCATATATTTTTAGATAGCGAAGAACATAGCACCATTAGATTTGGAGAACTGTGGCTCAGAACACACAACGAAAAAGACCTACTCACATGTAGCTTTCAATGCTTTCTCTCCTATTTTTTCCTATTTTTATGATAATAAAGTAAATCTAATCAGTTTATTGTAACTGTTTTATCAGGGTAGCAATTCCAGCATTTATCCTCCTCCCTGCAAGCAGTGTATTCAATGTACAAAAATCTGGGGAAAGGAGATACACTGCTCACTCCTGAATTACCGAAGAACTGACTTAATTCTTCAAAATGTGGGACTTGCATCAGTTTGAAAACAATGCAATGAAATGATCTGAAAAGTGTTCAAGTAGATCAAAAGGAAAACACAATATAACGTCTGATTTAAGGCAACAGAATCAGAAATTAATATGGTATCTTGATTCACTTTTAAATGCAATTTGTGCCACTGCACTTTGTTATCATAGCTAAATGCTGCTTTTATTCTTTACATTCTAAAAAATCAGCAAAGAAATCAGTTTATCTGAGCAATACTGTGACAGGAAAAAAATTGGCTGTATTTAAAAAAAAAATAGATTCTGTAACTTTCTATTTGTATTGCAGCATAAATACAACATAACTTCAGCAGTGTCCAAACCATTAAGACTTGCATGTATAATTTAAAAATACAGCATCTATCTTCTACGGCATAGGGATCTCTTCTAATTAACATAGTAAGAGCAATAAACCAACATCAAAACCAAAGTGGGTGACAGCATGACAGCTGCCAGTATAGAGTAATTTCAAGATGCGCTATTTCATGAATGGCTGCATTACAGGACATAACTGGCCTCAAACCAAAGACTGAAAGAGGTAAAGTTTTTTCATAAATCTTCAGTGACTTTTAGTGCTTATTTTATGTTTCCCTTTTAAGGCATGCTAAAGACATTTCCTTCAGTCTATGTGAAGAAATTCTTTACTTACACTAGCCCCAATGTTCTAAAAAAATTGAGAGGAAATTTTTATACTCTTACTAATACTTTGTTCTAGGCCTGACTATCATTTGATAGCATGTGTGATGAAAGTACACTCTTCCACTCTTCCCTGTTTATTACAACTCTGGACAAACTTCATGGGTTTGTTTCAGTGTTGGTTTTAAGCTATTGCTTGTTTTCATGCCATAACTGAACACTAAAACCCAGAGCTGCTAAAAATGTTTTGGTTTTTTTTCTTTAATGTTCACTTCCACTTGTATGTATTAGAAGAAAAAGCAGCTTGGTTCTTTCTGCCCAATAATGTGAGAACTTCTCCTGAAGATGGTTTGATCTCTGAAGTAACTATTTTTCTGACTTTAAGTAATTCTTGAAAACTGTGTTAAAATCAGGGTTCCCAGGTATGAAAATAGTTTTGCAATCTTAATCGTCTGGCTGCACCTTCTGCATGCAAGTACCTTCCAGATAGTAAGTGCTCATCCTTTTAAAGTTGGTCCATAGCCTACTATTTATCCCAGCTGGAAATAAAAATGCTCCACAAGTACTTCAAGATAATGTGCTTAACAACTCTCTCAAATATGTGAGTTCATATACCTGTACAAAAAGGTAGAAAAACTACTTTGATTTTCTTTTAAAAAGTATTGGATGAGTTCAAATAGAAGATGTATATCCTGGCCAAGCTGCTTGTTATCTCACTGTGATGTATTTGTGGAAGACACAGACTGCAGTAAGAATGTTCTTTATGCACTTCAGAATACTTCTTATATAAAACTGTAGGGCCAAAAGAAAATCTAATCACTGTGTCTCTGAGACATAATTATTCAGTGTGCTTCTCCCAAATCAAAACTATTTAGACTCTGAAAATTGAAAATACAGGTATAACAGAACACTCCCAGTGCAAGTTACCGCTATTATTTGTCTAGTTATAATTTCCTCTTTTGCTGATCGTTTTTACTAACATTTTCTTCCTGACTTGCAATACAAATTCTACTGCTGCTCTCAGTTAAAGCAGTGCAACTGTAGATAAAGCCTTAAAGCACAGTATATTTTTCATATCTTTGCTATATCCAGTGTAGCAGTATGTGCTAGCCCTTGTTAAGGAAAACGGCACTGAAACTGTCTGGAGTTAACTGCTTAGCGTTAGTAGCTACATTTGCTAAAGCCTTAGGCCACAAGCTGTGAACTTTCACCCAGGTATGTCAAATTTTTACCTAATTCTGTGAAAGTGGGCCTCGAGCCTGTTGGGGCTGGAAGATAAGGAAGCAAGGAAGGCTGCTACACTCGTCAGTAGAAGCAGTAGAAACCACTTCTTAGATAAGAAATAAGAAATTGTCTGCCTAGGGACAATGAAGAGACCCAATGAAGAGCAAGACGACCCCAGACCCTAATATTACTACTGGTTGGAACTGTCACAAGAGAGGTGGAGAATTTAGATTGTAAAGGTATAATTTCCCAGGAGTTTCTTTGTTCAGGGACCCTCCCCAGAAGCACCCAACCTGAGCGGTTTCTACCACTGTACCACTCAAATAAATTACCCTATTGGACTTAAAAGCCAGGGACTGTGCTGCAGGATACCTAGGGTGGAAAAACTTCTTTAGCACCCTTTCATGTAACAAAGGTGGGTGTAGTTTACCAATTTTCTTGAACATAACTCTGTATTATTTCATTATTTATAATCATATTCCACAACACACAAAAGAGCAGAGCTTCCCGTTACAGGGAGGAGGAAAATGTGTTAGTAGTAAGGCTATAATTTCCTTTCCCTATGAGGTATGAAAATTAAAGACCGCTTACTCAGGAACATAATACCCTTTTCTAGTAGGATGTTTAGTACAGTCTTACCATTGTATCCTGGCACTGGTTTTCCTGCCTGCCCAGGTGGAGGTGTTGTAGAATTCCCCAAACCAACACAGGAAGCAGTAATTGCAGAACCAGATTCTGTTAAGAGAACACAAACATTGTCAGTTAAGGTTGATCCTACTGCCATTTAGTATTTATTGGTTCTGGATTTTGCTTCTAGTTCAGCAAATAAAAAAAAATAAAAATCCCAAACAACTGATGTAAGATTTAGAATTCAGGAGCTGTTATGTATTATGTTATGTATGTAGATTCATTACAGAAATTTGCATCCTTCAAAGGGGAAATTTTTCATTCCATAGAAAACAGTCAGAAATAAGTATTTTCTGTATTATACCTGCAAGTTATTCTGCTATGGGCATAAGGTTATACCACACTACTAAGAAACTGCCTACAGTAAAGCCATTATAGAAATACTGCATAGAGCAGATGTAATTCAGGAGTTACTTCACATGCCAATATGCTTGGGAAGAACAAATTCAAGAAGAAAAAGCAAAACAAAACAAAACAACAAACACATCAATCCATTCTTGGTCATTTATCCCTGTAAAGCAGTATCAAAATGTCTGTTCTTCTGTTTTGGAGCTACACACTCAGAGGTCTGGAAGGTGAATAAATGCCAAATCTCTATGACAGTATCGGTCAGGAAGAGGTAGTGTCTAATAAAATTGACTGTAAATAATGAAGTAAACAATATCTTTTTTTATAATCTTGGAGATCTCACCAGTATTTCTTGGTGAGAACGATTTCAGATGACAAAAAGGCTCAAAAAGAAACAGGGTTGAAAAATCATACCTAGATTGTCAGTGCTGTCAAATAAACTCAAAAGGAACAATCTAAGGAATAGGAATCAAACTGCTGCCAGATTTTGTGATCATCATCCAGATGTTTTCTCATTAAAGTTTTACTAACCACAGCATTCAATTGGTTTGTTGTTTTGCTTTTTTGGTGGGTTTTTTTTTGTTGGGTGGGGTGGTTGTTTTTTTTTTGGGGGGGGGGGGGGGCGGGGCAGGCAGAATGGGAGACAAATATCTCTTGGTTTTCGAATCTTGGGAAGATACTCATTCATCTAACTCCTGACAGCTAAAATGAAGACTGGCACTGCATGCCTTTGGTCCCTGCAGGTCTGGAATCCCCGCTGAATCATCAATGTGAAATACCCTGTTTGGAGCTTCCAGATGAGACAGCACAAATATCCCCTGTAATGCCTATGCCTTCCAAATTATCCCCACAGTTAGGCAACTAGAAATTCCTCCCTTTTTTCTTAAGAAAGCTCAATTTCACATAGCATTTTTATACTACAAGAGTTGTTGTTATAGAGGAGAAATAAAAACTATCAAGTAATATGACAAGTCTAAGTTTGAAATAAGACCAATTGCTCTTTTTCCCTCTAAGAAAAAAAAATCTATAGAAATTACTTTTAAATGCTGCTGTAACTCTGGGCTACAGAAAGCAATTGTAAATATTAGCAGGAACGCAGTATGAGACTATTGCTTTAAAAATGTGGCTTTATCATTCCGGAGATGTCCCAGATCTCAGGGCACTTGGCCTGAAATTCATAGTCCATGCCACCCTCAAGTGTCAGCACAACACAGTAGGTTTTTCTTCAGCTCTGTATTTATATCTGATCTGTACAGTCAAAACTATTTTCAGTTCCCTTGCATTAGAAAATTACAGTTGGTTTTGCTCAGAATTTTCTCAGCTTCCATAGCATTCATCTGCCACTGCAGAAGTTGTTAAATGACCATTCAAGTACTAAAAGAAGCAAGAACAAGAACAAAATTGGAGAAACCTGTGGTGGTTTTACATTAGGTGTTAGTAAGTAGCTGAAGACTAGCATTAACATATCATAGTTAAGCTGTGGGGCAGAATAAGAACTAGCATCCCTCAATGCTAATAAAGACAGGCTAAAAAGCTTACTTAGTTGTTTCCCCATCTTGTCCCTTTCTTTCTTCTATATAATGCACATTCCACACACAATCGTGGATCTTGATCTTTTCTTCCTACAAGCAGAACACTCAAGCTACAACTACAGTGGTGGCACAGTATCAAAATGATCTAACACAGCCCATCTATGATCCCACTGAAAGCTGCAGGAAGAGAAACACAATTTATTCAACACTTCAGGAGCTTCACATTCTTTCTGCATAGTACCTATACTGAAGACATTTTTCCTCGGAACAGATTGAAAAACAGTATTTTTGTTAGACTACAGTGAATCTGAAGAAAGTGGAAGAAACAGTTTATTTTTTTGACTGTATTAGGAAGAAAACAAGTGGTAGCATGGAGTGTATCTTGCTTTACACATTGCATGGCAAGAGCTAAAAAACATACCATAAGGGATCAGGTAAGCAAGGTATTCACCAAAACATGGTAATTAGGTTTGCTACTGAGAGGTAGGAAACACAGCATCATTGTTAACCTGATGTACCAGTAAGATTTGCATGAACTGGGAATTGAGAAACATTTCTAATCAAGAGCTCTCAATCAAAAACTCTGAAGGGAGAGGGAGAATCTGAAAACTGAAAATTAGTTTGATTTGCTTGACTCTCTGATACTATTGTTTCCATTAGCAGTGTAACTAGAAAGGAAACCTCATCGTACTAATTTGTCTGTATTTGCCCCTGCTTTTTGAACAACAGTGAGTAAGACTGAATGAAAGTCTACTTATTCTAAACAATAATCACAAGTTCTAAAACTTTGTGAATAGGTATTTATAATTGCTGCTCTGTCTTCTATTGTCTTCTCAATTACCAGCGGATACATCATTTTCATATTTACCCAGTGCGCTAATCTCTCAGCCATACACTCAGTTCCCATGGGTCAGAAAGTTTTTATATACATGAAAAAAATACAGGGTTTTGGTGTTTGGACCACATATTAATTCAGAGAGGGAATCCCAAAAGTTTCTGCTCTTTGTGCTCAGTTAACGGTTCCTGAATGCTTAAGATTCCCTTACAGTGTAGAAACACAAGGAAGTACTGTCGAAGGACAGCATCAATGTGCGCCGCATGTTTCTTGAGAAATCAATGCATATCTTCCAAACGGGATGCTGGATTGAAATATCAATTTCCCAAACCTATCAGAAAACAGCAACCCCTTTCTAGGACTGCATTTTTTATTGCGGAAAAAAAGTTTGACTGGGAAGCAGAATTCAATTCAAAATCCTGCTGAAAAGAAATCATCACTATTCAGAAGAATATGGAAAACTAAGTACTGATGAGAACTTTTATTTGCCAATTATGTTTAATACAAGTACTGTGTGGTCCTTTTATATATTTCCAATAAGTAAAGTTGCTTAAAAATCTTTGGTTTGAATTAAGGTTGATTTCTTTACAATGGAAGTCAGGACCTATATGCAGGTTACAAGACCTAGGTCTGAAAGTTAAAACAGCGACAGTTTGAAGAAGGGTAACACTTGTCAAATGGACATTGTATTCCACATACATCAGATTTCTGAATGTATAAATAGACATCCCTTACCTGACACTCACTTGTCTATAGTTTCAGATTCTCTGAAATTAATGCACAGCATCTAAACAGATGCCCAATGTTGAAGTCTTTAGGAACTTCCATATTTTTAATATAAGGAACAGAACAGTAGATCTGTCTTCCAGTCAGTCCCTTCTGCAAGAGTTCAGCCACTAACCTTCCACTCACTAGGCTAGCAAGTTAGCTCGCCCTCCAGCTATGGAAGGCTTTTCAGGGACAACTGGATCATAAAACCAATTTCCTTCCTGCATAACACCTTATCATGTGACGGTGCAACAGCTATTTAGAAGAGCAATGTTTTGCACCAGAAGAGCAATGTTTCACAGCTACTCTGGTAACTACATTCAACATCTGCTCTGAGTTATAATAAAATGAACAGAAATACCTCTGAGAATAACAAAAAGCACCTCGCTGAGACTTGGAAAACAGAGTTAGGGAGACATTGCCTTCAAACCATAGCTGTTAAAAGTGTCCCAAGTCCCTCCTTACATTTTTACTTTCAGGATAAGGGCTGATGTAAAGAAACAGCCCTCAAAATTCAAAGATTTGACCTTCTTTCTTTTGTCCCACTCCACATGTAAGTGAAAGATACTATTTTAAAGATATTTCAATATCATTGAGATATACTGGACAGTTAATTAACAGTCCAATACAGCAATTTTTTTGCATTTGTGCCTCTGAAAGAAATTCTTATATCTGAGAATTGCTGCTGATGCAGAAGGAAAAAGTACCCTCTCTGAAGAGTAGCAAGGGGAGTCCATAAGGGTACGCCTGACTTCATTCATCAGAAAGCTTCTACATCCCCATGTGCCTGAGTTGCAGAAGCTGTGTTCTGCCAAATGATGCAGAGCAACAGCCAGCATATTCTGTGCTCAAAATTGTCTTGCCCATTCACAATCAACAGTCAACTTCGATCAAAATAAACAGTTTTGAAATAACTGAGAACTTTAAAGATGAAAAATGCCCCACAACCACTTACATTCCTGATACATTATAATTTCTACACCATGTTCCTCAACATAGTAGACTGTCACACTGCTGAAATATTGTATTTTCTGCTAAGAAGTACTTAGGGAAAATACATTGCATTCTGACATTAGTATTTGAGTTTGGGGTGCACCAAGTGAGTAATGTAATGCTGTCTGCTTGAAATTCTTCCAATGTAACAGACAGACACCGGATGCATGCAAAAGAGGTGGGAATTTTTTATGTAGCAGGGAAAAAAAAAAGAGAAAAAAAAAAGCAGCAATTGTCATTGACTAACACATTAATGAATGCAATAAATAGAATACACTAAAGTCTCATTGTGGCAGTGCTGTTTCGAGCCATTCTCCAAGCGAAGCTGTCATTTTGCTTGAGGAATATTAGAGGAATTACTATAGCAGAACACAGCATTAATAAAACAGAGACGAGGGTCTACGGAAGAGAGCTTAGGCAGTGACTAGTAACAAATCAGACCACCTAGCAAGACTGCAGCTCTGAAGAGACTCCTTGCACACGCTCCCTCCACACAGTAGTCATTTTAATTATGCCAAAAAGGGTGGAAAGAAGAGTTCGATAAAGTAACAGCAACATGCTTTCTAGTATGGCAACAACTACTGGGCATCCAGGAACAGAAAACCACAGTACCAGATGAAATACAGCACTCAAAATCTGCATCACAGCACACCATACTGCCTCCTTACAATAAAACCAAATCTAACACATCGCAGAGACAGTATGTACTGGGAGGGTCCTGAAGATTCACGGGATGGATCACCAAGTATTCATACAGACCTCCTCTCCTTCATCCTTCACCATAGGTCTTTTCCCACCTAAATGATTCTATACGACTGTACAGAGCAAGGAAGTCTTTGTCACTAAAACACAAGTTTCTAACTGCACTAGCAGTAGGTGGCCTCACTCAAAGCTTGTGATTTAGTGCTGTTAACCCTGACAAACTCTGTCTAGACAGTCATGCTACAGGCTGGTAGCCCAAGCACCACTTTAGCCTCATGCTTACTGGTCTTGGAAGATTGTTTTAGCCTTTGTACAGTACTGCTCAACCATGCCTTCAGTAAGGACTCAAAAATAACCACTGTGTAATTTTGCCAGGAAGTTTTCTTCATCTCTTCCCTAGAAGAGATCTATGCTCTCTGCCAGCTCTAGGTTAGTGCAGTAAGACATGATACAGTATTAACATGTAGAAAGACCAAGTACACCTGCCTAGTGTTTGTGTTCTGCAAACACTTGATGCTAATTATCCATCAGCACTAAAACAAGATGACAACACCTGGCCACTATTATCCCAGGGCACTAAAGGGCACAGTGGAGAACAGGTTGGATAATCCCAAAGAAATGTGATGTGTGCTGCTGGGCTGTCAGCTGGCAGACTGCCACAAAAGTCCACAGTACAGCTGCACCCACATTGTTAGTATATGTAGATATGCCATGATTTTACCACCTTCTAAGAGTAAAGGCTAGTGAAAATTACTTTTCAGATCTATGGTAATTATATCATGAACTTCCCCATGCATTTTACTCATTTCCTCTTCATTTTCCTTAAATGTCCTCAAATGAAGTAAAATTTAATGATAGGTTTTATATTTAATTAAATTCTCATCTTCTAATATATTTAGCATGGTATTGCAGCAAATTGTAACAGAAAAGTGAGAGGAACCACAAGGAGACAATGACTGAAGAATCTGGAGAACTGTAAATTCTTAAGGATTCCCTGATTCAGTTTTACCAACTGTCAGCAAGCAAGCGAGCAAGTGTGAAATTAAACCAAATTCACACATTATGCACAATTAGGTTAGATTAAAGGCAATCTGTCATCCTAAACTGTGAAAGGTTTTGCTAGCTAGTAGTGAAACTTCAAAAATCCTTTCATGCACCATTTGGTATTTCATGCACCCATGATTTTTGAGGAATATGACAGATGCAACTAAAAAAATTCTTGAACAGTGACGATAATTATAATTTATTTTTTCTCCATCTGACTGCATTCTTAACTTAATTCTTATGAATTAAGTACGTGCAGCATCAACACAATAAATATCAGGTGTATACAGAATGCCAAAATATGGTAAAGTGAGTAGCAGGGGTCTATCTTAACAAAACCCCCCAAAAGTATCAAATTTTAGGTGAGGTTATGCAAGCTGAATGATTTGCAATCAAGATTTTCATGCTAACCTTACAAGGAGTTTTTCCAACTCCTTACAAACTTAAGTAAAGGTAGGGTAAGGAATATGCAGTAAACCAACTGGGAAGAATCTCATGTAAGACTTTCTTACTCCAAATATTATTTAGAGACAGTATCACATCTAAACAATGATCAGGCTGCTTACAATGTAGATTACAGTCATTTGGCAGAAGATCAGAACAACTTGTTACCTTGAGGTGGGATGGCTGCAAAACATGTTCTTTCATCCCACTAGTACTCTACAACACAGAATGTAAAACCTCTACAAGTTAACTGTAAGCCTCATAGAAAGAACAACAGTGTTATTCACCTGTTGTTCCAAATTAAATAAAACTTGACCTTTCCCATTTGGTTAAATTGTATATGGAGCCTTAAAAAAACTCTGCTTAACTTTCTTTACTCAGAAACTGTAATGCAGAAACTTCACTCAGAAAACATGGAAAAGGGATATAAACAGGAAATGAACCAATGCATTTTTTTGAAGGGTGCCTAAGGAAACCAGAAAGATCCGTTTATTAAACAGACCCTCCAGTACAGATGTATTTGTACAACAGGACCAGTGCACTGCACAAAAATTTGCTTCTTTTCTGGTTCTGACTTCTCACTGTTCAGGATTCACTTCCACTTGAAGTTCTCCTTATTCTCTATATTCTTATTGTATGGTAGCACCAAGGGTATTCAGTCAACAACAGGGCCATACAATATAGACACCACAGAAAGAAATTACTGTCTGAAAGACAGCATAGACAACAGCTAAAGAGGTCAGTGATGTGGCAGTCATATTCATTTTCATTATCCATTATATGAAGAAGGATGATTTTGTAAGTAAAATGTACAACTGGACACTGCACAGCTGACAAGCTAATTTAAATGCACATCAGTGAAGATAACTGTAAAAAAAAAAAGTGTGGTCTCATTATCCTTCTACACCTTGACTGTACATTCCCATCTTCCTTTTCTCCCCATTTTTACATGGAATTGAACTGATTCAGATTTACACATATACACACACAGAAACATACACACATATTCTTTCTTTGAGCTAGGTTAGTTTTTGCCAAATCAATGCTCTGACTCCGCTCGCCATGCAGCCACACACATAGTAGGACTGCCCTAAGAGCAGGGTTGCAAAGGCAGTGAAAGACATGAAGGCGGGATGCTCCACTCCCTCTTTCACTGGTGGTTTGCACTCACATAGGCTTAGACCTTTCACAAATCACACACCCAGTTACACACCACCACCACCACGCTATTTTTCTCAGTACGTTTCATTTAAAACAGGAATAGTATCACAAATATTTCCTCCCCCCCCAATCAATTTGTGCATTTAGTCTAATTCAGGATTTAGGATATCACTTTACATTTAGAATGTCAAATGCAACACAGATACACTTTTAAGTGCTTTCATAAACCGGACTGTTTTTCTGAAACAGAGCTTTAGTGACAAATAGCTTTCTGAATGCTTATCTATGTAGTTACTCTATTGGTTGAACCTTATATAAGATCCTAACCTGCAGTGGTATTCATGAATATCTCCCACCTCAGCTGGGGCCCTATTTCCAATCTTTAACAGGAAATACTGCATTCTATTCAGTGTTGCACTAATTAAAGTATATTCATATTTAAATAAATGGGCAAGCATTCCCATATTCTTATGCAGGTATACCACACTGTGAATGACAGCTTCAAGCTCATTTGCACAACCTAGGAATTATGCCGTTAGCATTAAACTGACTGTGGAGCCACATTAATAGCGTACAACAACAGTTGTGTGCAGCTAGCGAGAAGCAGAGCGTTTCCCTCATTTCTTGCAGATGGACAGAAGCATGGGGAGGGGGGGATAACTACAAAATAAGCTAAAGGCATTTGAAAATCTGAAGCCTGTTTCTCAAGATAAAATCATTTTTGTTTATAAATTAACGTATTTTCTAAAGTACCTGAGTTTCCATGTTTATTGTTAGAATTTAACACCATAAGAGAAACATGCAATTCTTTTAGTATTTTCTGAATGCTTCAAAGCACTTGTAGTCATAATGCATTTACTACCATGAATATATATTATATTTGTGAGGGCCAAATACTTCTTGTATAACAGTTCTATTGCTATATTCAATTCAATCATTTGAAAACAAGAATCAACCCCCCAAAACCATTACAATTCCGCCAAGGCTTCTTTTCACAATCCTATCCGAACACAGAATATATTTACAAATTGTGCTGCTTGTGGTATCATACATATACATAAGGCTTATGAAGATTTCAAAGCACATCCAAACAAAATCTGCAGAATAAATGTACAAAACGTAACTGTGAAGAAGCTCTAACTAGCTTAAAGGTTGGTGGGCCACGATAAATATTAAAACCAAAGAAGGAAATAAGTTCAGTTACCATGAACTGGCAAGCCAATCATAAAGCACTAGAAGTTTATGCATTCACTTTCTAGGTATACCAGACTCCTTTGCCTGCAAATGGTAATTTATAATGTACGTCTTATAAGTTGCCTATAGCAAAACGACAGCCAAGATAATCAGAGGAGAACAGAAAGCTTTTGGGTCATATATTGAAGATGTCAGATGGCATGTTTAAAGATGTATTCAGCCGGGCAATGCATTGAATTATATTTTCAGACTAAAAATGAATTTCAGATGTTTATTTTCCTCCTACTGTAACAGATACATGATGAAATACTAAGAGATAAATGGAGATTATAAAAAGTAATTACACATCTCAGTGCTAACCATTTACTGTTTAATCATTTTGGGGAATCTTAATATATTGTATGCCTAAGTCCTCGTTTCAGCTGGGCTAGAGTTAATTTTCTTCTTAGTAGCTGGTGTCCAGCTGTGTTTGGGATTTGGTGTGAGAATAATGTTGATGGCACACTGATGGGTTTGTTGCTGCTGGGTGATGTTTATACCAAGTCAAGGACTTTTCAGTTTCCTGGGCCCTGCCAGAGAGAGGGCTGGAGGGGCACGGGGAACTGGGAGGGGGCACAGCCAGGGCAGGTGACCCAAACTAGCCAAAGGGATATTCCATACCATATGACATCATGCTGAATATGTAAACTGTGGAAGAAGAAGAAAGGAGAGGGATGTTCAGCATTATGGCATTTGTCTTCCCAAGTAACTGTGACTGAGCCCTGCTCTCCTGGGGATGGCCAAACTCCTACCTGCCAATGGCAAAGAGTGAATGAATTCCTTCTTTTGCTTTGCTTGTGTGCATGGCTTTTGCTTTACCTATTAAACTGTCTCTATCTTGACCCACAAGTTTTCTCATTTCTTCTCTTCCAATCCTCTCCCCACCCCACTGTGGGGTGAGCAAGCAAGCAGCTGTGTGGGGTTCAGTCACCTGCCAGGGTTAAACCACAGCAGCATAGTAAATACTGCCAAGGTGGAAAAGACAGATAAAATTACTACTGTGCAATTCCAATTTTATTTTTTTTTTTGTATCAGGGTCTAGCATGTTAGAAACTCGTGTTCTCTCTCTTTCTGCCTTCACTGGGCAGCCTTAAATCCTGCAAATGATCATTCCTTCAATGCAGCTTACTAGTAGCTTTCCTGTTTTAAATCATCAGGAAAATCATCTACTTTACATTAATAAGGACTTTATTCTCTGAGCAATGAAAAAAGCACTTGACATATGACAAGAATGAGATCAGCAGCTGGTAACATCTTCACACACTTACAAACTGGAGGTGCTGTCAAAGTTTGTCTCCTTCAGGCAGATCAGACTGCACTATTATTTAACATACCCATTCCTAAAGCTGTCCCCTCTTCTCCATTTTTCTATTCAGTGCACACTAAACATTGTTCATGGCTCAATTCTTTAACTTAAGACTGCTTTACAGTTATTTTATTTTCAATCATCTAAACTACATCAATGAAATTTTAAAGAGGAGGAAAACATTTAAAATACTTCATTCATATTAATGCATGTCCCTGGCTGCATATGGAAAGACAATCAGAAAAGATTAAGATTAATAAGCACTGAGAAACTGAAGTCAAATGGGAACAGAAAAGCTTAATACATAGTTTCTATCAATTTTAAGTTAGAAAATGTCAGCACAAAGGAGACAGAGTGGCAATGGCACAGCTGATACAGAATTTGTATCAACACGGAGGAGATGTTGACCGGTGGGAAGAGAAAAAAAACCAAAAAAACCCAGAGTACTGGCCAGAAGGGAAAGAGAACCTTCCCAGCAATTTAAAGAACAGAGGTGGGTGCATGCTTTTTTTCTACTAGAAGGACCTAGTGTGCTTACTGACCTAACCATGTCCAAATCGTAACCAATTCCACAAGTAAAAGGGATCCATCTTTTTTTCAAGCCACAACACTCCTCCATCTCTGGCCCAGTATCATCTTTGTGACACGGCGCATTTCCCAAAATGCATAGAACTGAAAGGAATACAAAATACACATCTGAAATAACCCTCAAAATTGAGATTATTTTGGAGGACAAAACACACTTCTTGAAATGGGGGAGAGAGTGAACAGCACTGAAGACCACAATAAACCTATGCAGCTGTAATGATTCATTCAAAGTAAAAACAGCTTAAAGAATATGTATATAATCCAGACATACATTCTTTCATGTCCAACACACACATAAGCAGTACATAGTAATAAACAAGACATTTATGTAAAAAATATTTCTCAGCTAAACAGATACAGCCTAAATTTCTGAAGGAGAATTCTCTTCACATGGATTCTGCAGAGAAAACTCATGAAAATTCAAGACTGGAAGATGAGTATAAATGACTGTAAAACTGAAACGCTACAGAGGCAACATAACCAGGGAAACAACGTCACCTATTCTACTAAGGCATGTCATGAATCACATACGATGGAGATGCTGAACTGCGCTGGCATGAGCAGAGGTTCAATATTTTACCATCAGATTAA